>NC_053156.1:175808512-176012857 GCF_016835505.1 Polypterus senegalus | reverse complement strand
TGGCCCGAAATAAGATGAGACTTCTTTCTGCCACTTAACAATACCAAGTCAGTCTGCTCCAAGTTCCATAAACTCTGTGTAAATGGTCTCTCCCCTTTCCAACAATGATAACGTACCAATAATGGATTCCTGGTTAAACTGCACTACAAAGCCATAATTTCCTTCTAAAAAGGGACGAAACTGGTTTGACAAGCTGGCCAACTTTACTACATAAAAGGATTGTCTTGTTTAGATGTATCCGCTCGAAGTCCAGTGAGGTACCACATCATGTCCATTCTTCAGCAAAGCTCTATACTCACAACTACAAAATGCTGGCTGTACTTAACACACTAAGAGCATGGTCTATTTACTCAAATATGGTCTACACAAAATGATCCACAATAACATTTTAACTGCTGCTCAGTCAGTTTATGTTGTATTCAGCATTATGTAAAATTAAAAATGTGTGTACTTATTTTGTTCTGAACATGGCATACAAAAACCACTTCCATACTACTGATATTTTTTTCCTTAAAACACCTTGGGGTAAACAATGTGTTAGGTTAATAATCTTTTTTTGACATTTTCAAACTGCCAGTCTTTTGATTATTAAATAAAAAGCATGAAAGACAATATGAATACAAACTTTACAAATTGATTTTTACTAGTTTTATTAAAAAGCTAAACACTTTAAAAAGAAAAAAAGCTTTACCTCATGACTGAAATAGGCTAATGAAAAAAAAAATCTATTAAATGTAAAATCAACAAAAACTACACTATTACTCAGCACTTGGACAAACAGTGGGCCAGACAACCGTTTTGTTATGCTAGCTAACCTATCTGTGATCTTATAGCTATAGAGTTTTTCCTAAAGATAGTGAAATTTACAAATCTTTGGCAGTTTATTTTATAAAATCAGTTTATTTTATAAAATCACAATTAATTATACACATCCTACATATTAGAAAATATTGATATAACTGGAGCCTATGGACAAAAGATTGTGTAGAGGAAGTTGAAACTAATGCAATATATTTACTCACTGAGGAAATTCTGAAAAAACATTCAAAAGGTGCTAACAGTCAAACCACAGGGAGAATCAAAATCAAAAACATGACAACTAAAAGTAACTGTCTATACAGAACACTAGGCAAAAGCAGCAGTTTTTGTGGAGAGCTCAGCCCTCCCCTTTTAATTCTTTAAGAAAATGATACCCTGGATAAATATGAACAAAACAACTCACAGAAAAATTACACTGTATGCTATAAGAACAGGAACATTTTTTTTCCTAATAAAAATTATTAGGTTAATCTTGTATAATTAAATTTTATGAGTATACATTAAATTTCTTTTAACAACATCCAACTCTGCCCTAAGGAATGTTTATGGACTTCAATCAGGAGGGAGAAAAAGAGATAGTAGACAGGAAAACAGTAATTGTGTGCACACCTAAAAACTGTAAGCCTTACACGGAAACTGGGCTGCAAAACCTCTGCAGTCCACCTCTATAGGCAAACACCATGTACACCACCCACCATCTGTGGCATTCTTCTTCCAACTCAGCATACTTCTGTTTCTTACACTCATAGGCTTCCACCATCCTCTCCTCCCAAGGAACCGTAAACTCCGGCATAACCACCTGCTTGAATGTTTCCGAAAACAAGGTGGTCTCTACGATGTTATCTGGAAATTGGACCTGCTTAGTGCATCACTTTTTCCACATTTTGTTATGTTACAGCCTTATTCCAAAATGGATTAAATTCATTTTTTCCTCAGAGTTCTACACACAACACCCCATAATGACAACGTGAAAAAAGTTTACTTGAGATTTTTGCAAATTTATTAAAAATAAAAAAAACTGAGAAATCACATGTACATAAGTATTCACTGGGCAGCAGTAGCTCAGTCGGTAGAACGGGTTGTCCAGCAATTGGAGGGTTGCAGGTTCGATCCTGGCTCCCGGCATGAGAATGCAGCTGTTGTGTCCTTGGGCAAGACACTTAACCTACCTTGCCTGCTGGTGGTGGTCGGAAGGATTGGTGGCGCCAGTGTTCGGCAGCCTCACTTCTGTCAGTGTGCCCCAGGGCAGCTGTGGCTACATAGTAGCTTATCATCACCAGCGTATGAATGTGTGTGTGTGAATGGGTGAATTACTGTTGTGTTGTAAAGCCTAGGGGGTTCTTGAACTCTAGTTAGGCGCTATATCAAATACAGGCCATTTACCATAAGTATTCACAGCCTTTGCCATGAAGCTCAAAATTGAGCTCAGGTGCATCCTGTTTCCCCTGATCATCCTTGAGATGATTCTGCAGCTTAATTGGAGTCCACCTATGGTCATTCAGTTGATTGGACAGGATTTGGAAAGGCACACACCTGTTTATATAAGGTCCCACAGTTGAGAGTTCATGTCAGAGCACAAACCAAGCATGAAGTCAAAGGAGACAGGATTGTCTCGAGGCACAAATCTGGGGAAGGTTACAGAAAAATTTCTGCTGCTTTGAAGGTCCCAATGAGAACAGTGGCCTCCATCATCCGTAAGTGGAAGAAGTTCAAAACCACCAGGACTCTTTATAGAGCTGGCCGGCCATCTAAACTGAGCGATCGGGGGAGAAGGGCCTTAGTCATGGAGGTGACCAAGAACCTGATGGTTACTCTGTCAGAGCTCCAGAGGTCCTCTGTGGAGAAAGGAGAACCTTCCAGAAGGACAACCATCTCTGCAGCAATCCACCAATCAGGCCTGTTTGGCAGAGTAGCCAGACGGAAGCCACTCCTTAGTAAAAGGCACCTGGCAGCCGGCCTGGAGTTCGCCAAAAGGCACCTGAAGAACTCTCAGACCAAGAAACAAAATTCTCTGGTCTGATGAGACAAAGATTGAACTCTTTGGTGTGAAAGCCAGGCATCACGTTTGGAGGAAACCAGGCACCGCTCATCACCAAGTCAATACCATCTCTACAGTGAAGCATGGTGGTGGCAGCATCATGCGTGGGGATGGTTTTCAGCGGAAGGAACTTAGAGACTAGTCAGGATAAAGGGAAAGATGACTGCAGCAATGTACAGAGACATCCTGGATGAAAACCTGCTCCAGAGCGCTTTTGACCTCAGACTGGGGCGATGGTTCATCTTTCAGCAGGATAACGACCCTAAGCACACAGCCAAGATATCAAAGGAGTGGCTTCAGGACAACTCTGTGAATGTCCTTGAGTGGCCCAGCCAGAGCCCAGACTTGAATACGATTGAACATCTCTGGAGAGATCTTAAAATGGCTGTGAACCTGATGGAGCTTGAGAGGTGCTGCAAAGAGGAATGGGCGAAACTGGCCAAGGATAGGTGTGCCAAGCTTGTGGCATCATCTTCAAAAAGACTTGAGGCTGTAATTGCTGCCAAAGGTGCATCGACAAAGTATTGAGCAAAGGCTGTGAATACTTATGTACATATGATTTCTCAGTATTTTTATTTTTAATAAATTTGCAAAAACCTCAAGTAAACTTTTTTCACGTTGTCATTATGGGGTGTTGTGTGTAGAATTCTGAGGAAAAAAAATGAATTTAATCCATTTTGGAATAAGGCTGTAACATAACAAAATGTGGAAAAAGTGATGTGCTGTGAAAACTTTCCGGATGTGTGTGTGTGTGTATATATATATATATATATATATATACACACACACACACACACACACACACACACACAGACAGAGAGAGAGAGGAGACAGAGATTCTTGGGGACACAACTGTATTTTACCCGGCTGCTACCTCTCTAGGTTTAACCAATACCTCTTCTTATATGTTTTATCTCCAATATTGTACTGTTGGAGTACCATAAGTTTCAATTTGTCGTAATTGTTTACAAGATTTTGGAGCAGTAAGACACAGTCTTGAGTTAAACTTTTACCCATGAAATGAAGTATAAAGCTTTATTCAAGCATAAGCTCCTCACATGACCCATTTTAATACTGCTTAGTTATCAACAGGGCACAACTCTCTGCACTAAAAGGAAATACTTGGTAATGGAGAGTATATGGCTACAGATAACGGCAAGGACTCAACATTTTTTCCTGCAAACACATTTTCTTTCCTTATATACTTCAATGAAGAATATTTTCTTTATTTCCAAATCTCTGCACTTTTAATCTACTAACCGTGCAAAATAAACAAAATTCCATCAAGCAATCAAGCTAGTTAAAGAATCTTATGCTTTGTTATTATCAAAGTCTTATGATCCATTCACTCACACCTATGTCATAAAGTATATCTTAATATACAGTCACTGTAACGTCAGGCATGCCTGCCTTGAGAATTACTACTTTATTTGCATATTAGTATACATGGGAAATTTTCAGGAATTATGCCAAATGGAAGTTTCACTTTCCAAAAAAAATAACATCTGACAGAAAGTATGGTTTGTTGGTTGTTTAAAGAAGGGTTAATTGCACCCACATTATAAAGGGTTCTAGGTTATATAAAAACTTGTGCCATAGATATAAAATTTGCAGTAAGGATACCTAGTGAGAAAGAAGCTGCTTTTTTTAACCATAAGCAGTTACATTCCATTAACATACAAGTCTTCTGTGATGCCAAGATGAACTGATAAACTCTGAAATAAGGCATCTCCAATTGCTGATGCCATGTGCAGCTTGAAATCAGAGAATGTGGATGTGCTTTTTCCTCCTACCATGCACTTACACTTTGTCTGTGACGAGCACCTTGCTTATTCACCCGAGATCACATCATTTTTTCTGTTATTTCAGGCATGGTGCAGCTAGCAGAGTACACTGCTTTCATTGCGGTAATAATATGTTGCTCGGCCCACCAAACAAAAGTTCTTGCATGCCTTCGCTTTAGAGATGAGAACTTCTGTTTCACAGTCTTCCAAGTTTTTGCTTTCTTTTGTGTTGTCATTGCCTGAAATAATTCTGTTCATTATATACTGTCACGCACACATGATTAGGGGACAGTCAAAAGGCTCAATGGCATGTGGAAAACCAAGAGGGGGGAACTGGAACGGGACACTTATGCTTTTCTCTCCATCCATCCAGAGAAAAATGTAAAAATAAAAAAGCCTTCCTAACAGGCTTACTGTAACGCTCCAATCCACCACCATCCCGGCAATCATAATAAGAACCCTATTCCAGCTCCTAGAAAATACCACACTTCCAGTACCCTTCTGATGTCCTCAGTTCCGTGCTACTGACATCATCACCGGCCACTACTACCTTCTATTACACCAGCTGCTGTTAATTATACTTCCTGTATAGCCTCCATATAAGTCAGGGCATTTTTTTTTTTTTGTTTGCTGTCTAATGTAAACCAGTATACGGGGAAGCTCCTCAACACTTCTCTCTATGCTTTTTACTTATCACAATATGCACAAGGTTGATTAGCATGGTCTATATATGGGTAGTTGTTTCAGGGTGGCATCCGGCCAAGGCTAGAAGAGTGTTCAAGTACTCACATTTACAAGATATGATTTATAAACTGTAAGTTGAATACAGATGTGTGTATGCTAAATTTTATAAATTAGAATTTTTATAGTACTGCATATGCATTTCCATGTTTTTTGGTGTACCAATATTTTCACTCTTGAATACCTACAAAACTTTAGAAACAAACACTGGTGAAGATAAAAAAGCATTTTAAAAAACATTTCAGCTGACAAGCCATTTCAAATATGATGCATCAGTGAAACACTGGCATTGTATTGTGTATTCATGCTAAAGTTGCCCAAGCAGGTCCTACAGGTGCATGTATATACAGCAGTAGTGCATTGCTATATTGTTTGCAACAACTGTACCTATCACATGTTGGACAAGCTACTATTTAAGGTTTCCTGATTTTTACTTTTATAAGCTAACATTCAAGTTATCAAAATCTCTCACTCAAACAACAAATAACTAAATATTGTCTTATTTTCATCCAAATAGAATACCTTTAATATGCCACAGAAAATAACTACAGCATATGCCTTCAAAATGCAAAAGAGACAACATTACAACAATTAACCATTTGTGGCCATTTTACAGTAACTTAACACCACACATATTTTCATTTAAAGAGTAAAGCTTGAAGCAATTCAACCATGAGGACTTACAAACACTCACCAAATTAGTGGAGAGGTTAACAAAGTCAGCATAATCTTTGTTTATAAGTTCTACCATCGCTGTCTTGAGAAGCTTGTAGTAAAGCTCCAAATGTTCCCTAAGTTCCTCCAACTGGACATTTTTCCGACATTCCGATACAAACCGATCGACATCAAAGTCATCCTAAAAATAAAAGACAAAATTAATCAATGGGATTACTTTTCAAAAAAAAAAAAAAACTGAGTTAGGATTTTTCTTTATGTTAAGAATTCAGTATTTCATAATTTTGCATTAAAACTGTATGGTAATGATTCTTGAAAAGCTCTATCAGGAGCTACAAATTTATACGAAATGTATTAACAACTCTACAGTCACTATGACGTTGTGCCATATGCAAATGAGAATAAAAATAAACAACGATTTCTAGAGTACAGTATTAATATGTTACATGCTACAAACCCCAACACATTTAAGCGAAATACACACATTTTATTCAAATTTAATCAATAAATGTAAGGGTATAAGTAGTCGTTAGTGTAACATGTAAGGTGTAATCTTATAGACACAACTGCGGCTATTACCTCTAAATGAATAAAATGTATTTAATGCAGGGCAGTGCAAAATAAAGTTTTATTTTTGGTTTGTCTATTCAATGCAACTGTCTGTTAGCTGGAGTAAGGGGCAAAAAAAACAAAAAAAACATTAAATATCTGCAATGCTTCATTCCTTCTCGAGTCAAGCAGTAGATGACAGTGCTTGCTCGAATTTGCCAGTCCCGATCGTCAAAGAAGCTTTGTGTCAAAGTGCACTTGCTTTCACGCTAAATTTGTACACGTATATATTTTTAAGATTATCCAAAAAAGAACCCACTATACAGACTGGTTTTCCCTGTCACGTCATTTAACAAGTTTAACAACAAATCCCAAAGAGCACTGCGTAGGGTCAGTACTTGATACATTTTCTCACCTTCATAAATTCATCTTTATCAAAGCAAAGACTGTTCGGGCCTCTCGGTAGGTTCATTTTCATTTTCTCAAATGCAAACACACTTTGCAAAGTTAAGGTAACACTCCCTCATCCACCTTTATTTCCCCCAGTACGACAAGTAAGTTTCTCAATATTACTTCCGCCAGCATGGCATCTTGAGCTTGACGAGTGGAAGACGCGTAGAGCAAAAGCTCTGTTGGATTACACGGCGCCAATAAAAGTTAGAGCTCCCTCTGGAGGAGGGAAGATATCACACTCGAATTTCCACGAAACCTTTCGATTTTTGTTTTCTTAAAAATAATGAATGTACTGTACTGTACAAAAATTGATTGTTAAAACGCCTCATATTTTTTATGTTTCACCACTAAGCCTATTCGCATTGTAGATCATACACTCTACAAACGCAAACTTGTAAACACCTTAAAGATATTAAGAGTCTCTAATTCTATACATGAAATTTTTGCAGAAATAAAGACTTATTGCATCTAAGACCTATAAAAGTATGGGTTAATTTGAAAAAAGGCGTCTGAATCATCCAGTTGACTGGTGTAGCTTTTAAAAATGTGGATGACATATTGGGGAACTTTGTTACTCATATATGTAACTTGTATACTGTTATTTTTCAAATGGATTTAACTTAGTGTAGACTTGTATAATGGACCAGACAGTGCTGAGACTGAATGTCATCCCATAATGTATTTCATGATTTCTCAAACATAGATGCCTCCTGCTCTAAATTCAACATGACATTAGAAACAGACGTATTTGTGGTGGTGCACCACACGGTTGGACATATAACCTTATTTTTTTTAACCTAGTACGCAGATGACTGTCTCTGGAGTTGTTCTTTGTTAGACACCTGACTGTACAAACTTTGTGCTTTTTGCTTTCTTCATACTGAGACAGATTGCTCTAAGTTGTGATATTTAATAAAGCAGTGAAGGAAGACCTATTTGGATCTCAGTTTTACCAGAAGTGATGATATGATTATTGATTTATATCATGACCTGTCGACCATCTAAATACTGGACATTGATGGTCAATTTAGCTAAATATATATACCTCTTATATTTTTCAGGGGGCATACACACCCTTTATCCTATTAACAGCTCTCAGCCTATACCCAGGTTCATGTGCCACTTTAAACAGATGGTGAAGGACAACTAGACACAAATGGCACACCTTTTAATGCCAATTGAACTTCTTGAAACTCATTCAGGGGAACACATCAGCACCAGATGCAGAAGTCACAGAGTTTCCAGTTTCAGGACAAACTGGCATTACTCCTTTCTGCCTAAACAATCCCATGATTTTCAGGCTAGCTGCAGATGGCTTGGTTTGGAGTTTCATAGGCTGGATGCTATAAATTCAAGAAAATGGCACTTAGATGTTAAACCACTTTGACAGATACACCAAGGTCTGGTAGTTATTCTTTATATCCTACTTAAATATTGTTTTAAAAAGTCCAGTTTAGAAAGAAAAGTTCCATAATTAGTAAGCATATTTAAGTCTAGGTGTGTTTTTCTCAATATTCATCTGATAACTGACATTGTCAGTGCATCAGGAATTATGCCAGTCAATAACAATTTACTAATAATATTAAGAATGGGTGTTGGCAGAGCAGAGATTAATCTAACCACCAGAGGGGCAAACCAGCCCAACTTGGTGGCAGTCTATAGCCTGGATAAACAGAGAGGGTTAGTTTCATCCAACTGCGAAATTAGTCTTGTCAGTGTCAACAGGAGGAGCGACAGGGTTATGAGTGTCAAGCTGAGCCTTGGTGAGACTGCAGTTAATTTCATTTGTGCATATGCTTCTCAAATAGGCTGTGAGAAAGAGGGGAAAGACATTTTCTGTACACAAATGGATGAAAAACTTAGCAGGGTACAAAAGGCAGAAAAGGTGATTCTTGGTGGTAATCTAAATGGGCATGTGGAAAAGAGTATGTAGATGATAGAAAGGGCACATGGAGGATGGAGAGTAAAGGAGATGATAATAGATTTTGTCATAGCACCTAATTGGGTAATAGTTAACACATTTATTGAAAAGAAAGTAAATCAGCTTGTGACTTAGAAGTTGAGGAAGGGAAAGCCAAATGTATATCTGAAAAAAATTATTACAGGGTAATAAATGGGGAAAGTGTGACAGAAAAACATAAAGTGGTGGTGATAGACTTAGATATCAGATTCAGCAGGAGAATTAAACCAGAGCAAGCAGAACCAAGGATTAAGTAGTGGCGATTAAAAGAGGAAAGACTAAAGAACAAGTTTAGGGAGCCCATCTGGGGAAAAAGAGACATTATGGTGGAAGAGAGAGATGCAGGATCTGATAAAGCCTAAGCAGGAGACAAAGAGGACATAACCAATCTGGGAGGGAGGAAGATGAAGAAATGTATAGTCAGACAAACATGGAGGGAAAGAGGGCAATGGTAAGAGGCAATGCACAAGCTTTGGAGGAGATGGGGAATTATTTTTAGAATAGCTAAGTATAGGAATAAGGCTGGAAAGGATTTCAGTCAGATAAAGCAGATGAAAGATGAGCAAGGTATCATCCTGAGTGAGCGTGGTAGGATCAAAAATAGACAGAAGAGGCAGATAAAATTATGTTGAATGAAGAAAATTCAAGGGTAATTATTTGGGAATGGAGTCCCAAATGAAGGGCTAGTACCAAGAATGAGGATGGAGGACTGGATGAAATACCAGAAGAAATATGGAAGAGTTTAGGAGAAGAGGGAGTAGAGGGAGTATATGTGTTGAGGGATCACTGTCCTACCACCAAAGTCCAGAAGAATAGTCTTTGGAGGCACTCCTCTTCACGAAGAGCGTCAGTGGACTGAATTGGGAGGAAAAGGATCCCACTGCTGTCTTTAAATCCGGTGGCTGAGCGCCATCCTTCTCCAATACTAATGCCCAGTTAATGAAAAGAGCTGCTGCTGATGAAGTTGCTTGGAAAATGTCACAATCAAAAAGTCCCACCACATCCTTCTCTTCTGGTTTTATTGGTACAGTGCATACAAACCACAAACTATAAACCTCACAAGCCTGTTTAAAGGCACCAACCCCAAACAGGAATCATGCAACCAGTGTTTTTATTCGCATTTAACAATCGTTCAATATGACATACTTACATAAAAATAAACCCCCCTATGTGGCCCTGCTACATATTCCCCACCCCCAGACCACCCTTTGGTCCAAAGTAGGGCTTGATGTTGGCCACATGGACAGAATTGGTTTTATCTCCTGTATCAGTATGTGATTGAATGCGGTAGTTCATGGGGCCCACCTGATTGATGATTTTGACAGGTCCAAACCATTTTAGTACGAGCTTTGCAGGAAATTGTGAGGTAGCTTTAAGGAGGGAATGACTGCACAACCAGACCAGGTCTCCGTCATTGTATTTTGTATATCAATGTTTCTTGTTATATGCCTTGGCTTGCCTGTCCTGACATCTCATCATCCTCTCCTGAACCGGTTTCTTCAGCAATTCAAGTTTATTATATTGACAAGAGTCAGAATGTGGGGGAGATAAGGAAATTATCCTTTCAAGGGGACCAGGAATTTGTCAACCCAGAGCCAAAACTGCAATAGTCTCACCTGTCTTTTAATGCTTCATGGTGTTCAGAGTGAGGCGGAGCCCTGGGAGCCATTGATCCCGGATGAATGATGCCATCATGGTTTTCAGGGTCCGGTTAACTCGCTCAGTCAAGTTGGTTTGGGGGTGATAGGAAGTAGTCTTCTTATGCTGCACCCCCCCACTTTATGAAAAAGTCCTCCATAACCATACTGGTAAACTGCGGCCCCAGGTCTGAGACAATATTCTTTGGCACCCCCAAATCGGGTGAAGATCTCATCTTTTAGTGTGGACCAAAGATGCTCTGTTTTGGCATTGGGTAAGGCAAGTAATTCCACCCATTTTGTGAAATAATTCACCAGCACCATCGGGAAGGCCTTCTTGTTCTTGCTCCGAGGCAGGGGTCCCATGAGGTCCCCAGAATATCTCCCAGTGCTCTCACTGATGTGGATTGCAAGAGCCCTGCAGGTAAACCAGGACATATACTGCTGACACACCAGACATTTTTTTACATGGTTCCATGAACTGTCAGCCACCACACTGTCTCCAAGATCTTCAGGAGAGTCTTTGTTCTACCAAGGTGTCCTCCGAAAGGGCTGTCATGGTAATATTTCAGGACATCTAGAGTCAATGCTTCTGGGACAAAAATATGGTATTGGGTGCCACACAGATATAATAAGCCCGGGAACTCCTGAAAGCTTACGCGCCCTTTCCTTTCCACTGGAGCCTTTTGCAGCCTAATGCAGCCTTTGCACTGAGACTGGTAATGGCTGAGGCCTCCCGTCACAATACACTATATATATGTATATATACGAGGGAGAGTCAAGCTAAAGTTAGAAAATGGGATTTATTAGAAAATGGAATGAATCTTAACAAAACTGACAATGTCATTTCTCAATGTAGTCTCCAGCCTTCTCAATGCACTTGCACTACCTGACTAGAAGTGCATGGATTCCAGCAGAATAAAAGGTTTTGTCTTAGATTTACTGTATATATGAATATATAGTGGTAAAAAATTAGGCAGAAGACAGAAAAAGGTTTTGGGATAGCCACCCCGTATACTGAAAAATCAGCAAAATAAAAAAAAACACATCTTTACACATGCAGAGTTCACAACTGAGCTAACTAAACAGATTGAGTCTGGGCTATAAATATGGTGGATAAAAGGAAGAGGTGGAGTCAGAACAGTCAGAAGAGGAAATGATGTGGCAGGAAGATGGATTCTGGGTACTGGCATCAGCAGTGGGAGGACCAGTGGTGATGTCATTGAGAGGCAGGGTCTTCAGCTGAACTGCAGAGGAACAAGACTAGAGAGGATCAGGTGATAGTTCCAACCCTGGGTATGGCTGATGAATAACACTATTTGAGGATGTAAACTGTACCCCATGCACGCATGTTTGTCTATATATATATAGTCATGAAATAAGAGACTCTCCACCACAAAGAGTTCGGGAATGACCCTGTATATTGTCCAGGTGACAAAGCAAAAAAATAGATGGAAACGATCAAAATACTTCAAAAAAGCAATTGACAAATGGAAACAGGGAAATGGTGTCTTTATACAGAAAAAAAGAGGAAATGATGTAGCAGAAGATGAAGACGTAATGGCTGCACGAATGTGATGTCATCATCAGGAGACTGGAAGTGGTATTATTATTGATGTGACGGAAGTGACGTCATCAGCCGGCACCCGGAAGTGACATCTTCATCTGGGATTGAGTGTGGGAGTGATGTTGGGCAGCCATCTTGGAAATCCAGAAGTTTGTGTGGTGAGTATATTGGATTATTTTTCTTCTTTTGGTCTGATGAAAAAGAGAGAGAGGCATTAGTACCATAAATCAACCCTTAATCTTGCGATGTTTCACTCACCTCAGGGCTTGTTGACTGCCTCCTAAGCGCACATGTGACTATATAAGTATATATATTGTCAGGGATGCCAGGGGCAACGACCCGGCCGGGACGCCTTGAGGGACCGGAGGAGGGTCTACGTGCGCCCTGGATCACGTGGGGGCTGCCATCCTGGTTGTTTTAGGGGCCACGGGCACAAAGCTTTGAAGCTCCACCCTGTAGGGGCCCGTGGTCGCCGCCAGGGGGCGTTCCTGTGCCTTGGGAGCCCTGGACCTCAGTACTTTCGCCACATCAGGAAGTGCTGGGGGGAAGAAGAGCAGGGACACCCGGAGTGCTTCCGGGGATGCAGCCGGCACTTCCGCCACACAGGGGCGTGTCGGGGGGTGATTGCTGGAACCCACCTGGAGCACATCCGGGTGATTATAAAAGGGGCCGCCTCCCTTCATTCAGGGTGAGAGTCGGGAGTGGAGTGGACTGAGCCTACTGGAGGAGGCAAGGAGGCAGCCTGAAGTGAAGAAGGCATTGTTGTGGCCAGGACTTTGGGGACTTTTGGGGGTTTTGTGGTGCACTTTTGTAAATACTATTGTAAATAAATGTGTTGTGGGTGACATGAATGTGTCCGCCTGTCTGTGTCTGGGCCAGTCTCCACAATATACAGTATATATATATATATATACTCTATATACTGTATACATAAAATCCTAAACCTAAAAGTGCAGCGATGATGTTTTTAATGTCACATTTTTGTCATTCTTTAAATCGGGCTTATTTTAAAACCTACATACAGTAATCCCTCCTCGATCGTGGGAGTTGCGTGAAGCACAGCAATGGCACTGTATTTTCTTCTTCTTCTTGTCTCTCTTTCTCGCTCTCTCTCTCTTCATCTACCTCCACTCTTTCTCCAGCAAGCTTCATCCTCCACCTCCCAACTTTGGCTCCTCGAGAAGTGGCAGTGGGTTCTTTTATCCTACACCCAGGAGTAGTTCCAGTGTCCTGTTAGCGTTGTCTGCAAGCACTTCCAGGTAAGGAGGAAGCCTGACAAAGTAGGGTTCCATGGTCCCTGCAGCCTCTCCAGCACCACCCACAAAACTCAACAGGGCTGTGCTGAGCTGCAACTCTCATAAAGCCTGGTGGGAATCCTGATAAATAAAATAAATAAGTAATAAATCCTGAAGTACATTTTTCAATAAATATGTTATATTGCTCCTGCAATATTCTTCATCTTACAGATTCATTATGATTTGCCTAAATGTTAGTACATGAACTCCTATGCTATATACTGTAACGACCCGGCAGCAAGTGCTGGCGGAGTGACGCCGTATGGGTAATTTATGTAAATAGTTTGTTGGGAATTTATGGGTAATTTATATAAAGCTTATTGTGTCGAAATTAACTTAGTAACCTAATTGTCTTTCTTGTTGTAAGTGTTGTATGTGTTTGTGCTCAATCAGTGGGGTGGGTTGGGTTATCGCCGTCCGGGGTTGTTGTTATTGTAAATAGTCACCATCAATGAGAAAGGTGGCTCTGTAAATGACCTTGACCATGGCTATACAATGAGTTTTAAGCTTTGTTTTACTGGCTATCTGTTAATAAAAAGATACAACAGGACAGAGCTGTATCATTGCTAAGATTCTATCTAAGCAATTATTGCCGAGACACTCGGAGTCGTGCGGAGTATGGGACACGAGTGCTCGTTATCTAAAGAGCTGGGTGCAGCTGCGTGCATAACGCTGGCAATCCGCTAGCCGACAGCTTGGGAGAGGTGCACGGCAGAGTTCGGCTCTAAAATCTTTAAAGACTCCACCACGGGTCGCTACAATACAGTATATTAAGAAACGTTCAACTTCCACCTTCCTGTATTTGCTAATTTCTCTCTTTTGTTATGCTGAGAAACTTCCTTTATTTACATCCTGCATTGACATCTGTAAATCCCTACTGGTAGGTGCTCCTTCTAATCTTTTATCACAGCCCTAGTTGATTCCAAACTCTGTTGCAATAGTCCTTAGATAGACCTGCAACAGTGAGCACATAACACCCATCTTGCTCCACCTTTACTGGTTTCCTGCTTCTTAAATGACTGAATTTAAAATTCTATTAATAACCTATAAAGCTTTAAATGGCCTTGAATCACACCACATCAGTAAATTCCTCTGTAACTATGTTCCTGTCCATCCATTAAGGTCCACTGATTCTGACATTCTCCTTCTGCTGGAAACTAACCTGTTCTTATGGGTGACAGAACCTTCAGCTGTATTGTGTCCAGAATATGAAAAACAACCTTCATTCTTTCAAAAGAAAACTTTAAAAAAATGTATTCAGTAAGGCATTTGACTTACCTTGACTTTCTGACCCTGTTTAAGTTTGCCATCGAGATGCTCAAGATGATTTGTGTTTGTATCACAAATTATGTTACTTGTTCATAGTTTTTCTTACAGTGTCCGTATTATTGTATTTTATTCTCATTTATTGTCTTTTGTTTTTATCTTGTATTGTATGTTCCCTGGGCATTGGGATTTTCCTCTTACATGCCCAAAGTTACGTTTGTTAGGTTGATTATGAACTCCAAGTTTGTCCTTTGTATGCGTATGGCTGAGGCTTGCATCCTATCCTGGACTCAATAATGCTGTGTGCCTAATGCTGCCAGACTTTACTCCAGACCCCTGCAACACTGAACTGGACAATGCAGGCCTGAGAGTATTTGCTAGAACAAATAATTAAACTATATTTTCACTGCTTTTCTCTTTTAAAATTCAGTATGAGAAAAATGGAACACTATTAATGGCTTATGTACAGAATATCTGTCATGCTCACGATACCCACTCTCGCAGTGGCATCTTCTGCCTGCCTTCTGGGTGAGACGGGATGATCTTTGCCATTTCTTGTGGTAGCACAGAGCAGGCCTATCTTTTAATTAAAGAACCATGCCTCATCCTGGCCGGGATTCCTGCCAAAGTGTATTGTCCATTACAATATATATTGTGAAGTGTTAGTCCCTGTCTTGCACCCCAAAACACAAGGCTGTCTCAGTACTTTAGCAAAACCAGCTTTATTCAGCTTGAAATAGGAACAGCACGGTTATTTATTGTTATAATGTGATCTACTGCTCTCCTATACACAGACACAGCAATCAGGCAGGGTCTTGCCCAAGTAATACTGTTCCCTGTATTTATAATGTTCCTTGCATCAGCAATTGATGACAAACACTAATAGCGTGAACGCCATCATCTCAGATTTGCTTTTGCTGCGAACCGCTACAAGTGCTGGGAGCTTGCAGTTGCACTGGCAACTGATAGGCTGTCTTCCACAGACATCGGACTTCAGGATGCTCTTCAATGTGTCGTCCCATTAGGGGGATAGTTTAGAAACCTTACAATATTTATACATATATTGTAATAAAGAATAGTTATAAAGAGTTTGAGCGCCTTAAAGACAAACCCCTTGTATTTTATTGATCAAAAATAAATAAAGATGGTGTTATGGCCTACTCTAGATTTATTACTTGCTAAACTAAGCTTGTTTTCTTTAATTTGGTGCAGATGACTTAATTAAATTCTGCCTTTTTTACCCACCTATTGACTTGTCCACTGTTATTAAATCACCTGGATTTGTGGGTGGGGTGTCAGTTATAAAAAGAAGCTTGTTTGGGTTTTAGGAGAGCATGAGCATATGTATCTGTGTGTGTGAGATGTAGGAGAAGGATTTGGGTTTAAAAGAACAAAGTATGGATAATTAAGGTTGGATGGTTTGGCTTTTATTTTTTTTCTTTTTGCTTGTTTACAGATATGTAAACAAACCAGATGATAAATGTGGATAGTGCGTGTCTAGTTTATAAACTTTGCTTAGATAGATAGCTAAGTTAGTTTGGTCCTCTGGCCTTGCTTCTGTTTTGGGTGTAACTGTCTCCATATTTTGTTTAGTTTTCTTTTTTGATAATAAATGTAGTCTTTTTTTTTTTTTAGCTGGATTCGTTTTTTGTCTGTTTTGTCTCCCCCTCTCTCTCTCTCTCTCTCTCTCTCTCTCACTTGTGCGCGGCCTACTTATATATTCCTAGGCATTTAGTAGGGTGTAACACAAGGCAAACATGTTTGAGGATCTTTTCAGAGGGAAGTCAGAATATTGATTGACTCAAAAATGGCGGTATTTCCCCTTAAGAGGAGGCCAGATCAGAAGGAGCAGGGCCAGGAGACGGCAACCCGGAAGTGGAGTCAGTGTAGTATTACAACTAGACGAGCCCTCATGTTGTCTCCTAAGCGCAAGTGTGTGAAAATATATATAGTCACATATGAGGTTTACCTTCCTGGTTCTGTCAAGGTAAGCGGTACCACCCAATGAACTGAGAGCATAGTGGATTTGGCCCTCCTGAAGTCTATGATTATTCCTTTGTCTGACTGATGTTAAGCTGTAAGTGATTCAATCTATATTCAATAAAGTCCTTCACTTGTGTCCTGCCTTCATTCTACTACCCACTGTCGTGTCTTTGGAAAATTTTTTACAAATTACATGATTCAGTATTGTTCTAAAGTCTGAGGTGTATAGTCTAAACAGGAAGGGAGACAGTATTGGGTGGTCTTTGTAAAGGCCATTTATTAGCAAAAGCTAGTTTTTTTGTCGTAGATACCATAATATTTAAAAACAGAGTGATGCCTGTTAAGGAACTATGGTCAGTAATGTAGCTGACACTGGGGAATCAAAAGAGGTCCTTCTTCTATTTTAACAGACTACTGTTAATCAGCTCACACATGCAGTATCTTTGTACAGCATCCTAACAGAAGATATTATGTCACACACATTACATTTCAAACTCATAGTTGCATTCACAGAGCATTACAAAATAACAGTTCCCTCATATATTATGTTGCACTAGGGTTCATTCATTTGTCACAGGTTAAGGTATAGTATAATGAAGGTATGAATGTATTTTTGTTCATTCACATTCATTTTTAAACATGATTAAGTAAATTCTTTAATAGGAAAATCAAAACGTCATCCTCAACAATGAAACTAATGACTGCATTATATAACTTAACATTAGTCCTGCTCTAGTCATTGAGTGCTATACATATTTGCATCCCCTGATTTTTCTCACATCTTTGGCAAAGGAAAAAGAAAATAACACAGCTCATCATGTTGCATTGCAATAAAAAGACCAATTTGTTTAGCATGGCCCTAAGGGGAAATGTGCATTTAGTTCAGCGAGACACAGGTGGTGACATTCTTCGTATTGTGATCTTACTGTATTAATTGAAACTGTTCCTTATAAAGCGTTCTGAACACTCTTCTCAGCACCAGACAAAGTGTGGGTCAATAGGTTGGAATATTTCACACAAATGCTTTGTACTTTCTAATTGTTAAAGAACTGAACTGGATGAGGAACTTTAATTTCTAATTTCAATTAAATTTATACATAAACATATATATTTTGAGATTGTACAGGACAGAGCCATATATGCCCTGGTAAAAATTCATAACACTGACAAAAGCAACACAAGTCACTGTGTTAGTTCAATAGTATGGACAACCCCAGGAGGTAATTGGTTCTCTGAATATATCTTGAATCCTGGAAAAAATTTAGCTAGGAGCACCAGCAAATATGAAAAGAAGCATATTCTACCCTGTCCCTGGAGAGAAAACTGCCTGATCTTCTAATGAGAAGATGGAATGTGATTTTAAGGTATACTGAGGGCTCCGGCTGCAGGGACATTTTCCCTTAAATAAATGCTAAGTAACTCCTGCTCCCAAAAACTATGCTGGGGAATGGCTGGAAATGGCCCAAGGAATGCTGTGTAAAGCTGCAATTTAATCAAGGCTAAATCAACTGTGGAACTGGGAGGGCTGTGGACAAGCGCTTGATTTTTGGCAGAAATGCTTTTGAAATGAAGACAGGATTCTTGACCATTGAGGGGGAGAGTCTTCTATTCAATCATATTATATTGTGGGAAAGATGTCTATCCTGTTTGTCATTTGTAGTTAGTTTTCTGGAAGTAAGTATTAATAGTATTTTAGCAAATAATGTATGTACATTGCATGTTCTGAGCATATGAATAAATAGCAAACATGTGGATTATGCGACACGAGTTACCTGAGAGTTACGTTTTCTTTTTCCATGGACCTTTTTCATATTGTTTTTTCCAGAGTTGGTCACTACTGAATCCTGTTCAATCTGAATCTTTGATACATAATTTTTCCATGAAAATATGAGGTTAAAAATTTTTCTCGGCTTCTACTACAAGCTATATGACATAGTAACACTTAAAAGAATATCATTTTCAGGTGGTGTATTCCTTTAAGTTATCTTGTGTATACTTCCCTCGTTTTTTTTTCAATAAATTGTGTTATAGATTCATAGATGGATAGTGTGACCAGTTTGGGGCACTGCAGCTTCCCAAGCCTCACACACAATAAAGCCCAAACACACTTTCTGCTCAAACAAAGGGTTTTTAATAATAATAATAATAATAATAATAATAATAATAATAATAATAATAATAATACATTTTCTTTATATAGCACCTATTGAGCGTCAACACCAACACCTTCTTCACAAGAATAACCAACAAAATAATACATCAAACATAGTTCTCCTTCCTCTTCCAAGAGTGCAGTCCACTGTGTCTCAACTCTGAATCACTTCCGATCTCTTGTCCCAGTCATCCAGAGCACTTCTGGGTTCTGCAGAATCCGTGTGGGTGTCTTAATCAGGTTTAGCCACGATACACACTGCCACCTGCCACGATACACACTGCCACCTGACCTGTTCCTGATAAGCCCATTCTCCCAGGCTTTCCGTTATGGTCTCCTGGTCAAGTTTTAAACCTTCCGTTATCCCAGCCAGGATGCCTGTCCTTCCTTCTGGGCACCCACAATAGATAGATAGATAGATAGATAGATAGATAGATAGATAGATAGATAGATAGATAGATAGATAGATAGATAGATAGGACAAACTCAAGTGCTCCAAGCAGTAATAGTGTAATCAGATACTAAATGGATTAAGCTGCAAAGGACTACTGTATGCTAAAAAGTAGCACACTAAACCAAGTTTTTGAAAAAATATGTTGTTTTTAAAAATTATTTTGCATTTTAATAAGCTGCATATAGAATGAAAATCACTTCTATGAATTTCTCTAACTTGGACAATTGGTGTTTGCTTTTTATCCTGGATTAGACAGGAGCATTCAATAACTCCTTGGGAATTCCTAATGTCAGTAAACATAAAGTAGTTTCACTGAGATAATAATAAACTTTATTTAATCTGTATGTTTATTTGCAGAGAAATCAGACATATCAAACAGTTAAAAACAATTAAAAGTAGTTAAAATGACTAAAAACATAGAGTCAGAACAATTCAGATCAATACAGTACAATACAGTAAACTTCATATCAGGTACTTTGCCTACAGAATAAGCCTGAACAAAAAAAAACTTAAATACTTTCATACTCTTTTATTTGTACAGTGCTTTGGTGGCTGGTCACATACAAACTACAGAAGCAAACCATGCCTAATATATCAGTAGTCATGGTATTCATATCAAACACTACAACATGGCTAATACAATAATAGAGTGGATTTGTTATGTTGCAGCCTTGTGCTAAAATAATTTTACATTTACTTTTGTCCACATGAAGCATCATTTAATACACCATAAAGAAAAAGTGAAAAAATGGATTTTAGAAATTCAGAATTTTTTGGAAATTTAATTTAAAAAAACGGAACTATTACATTGACACAAGTACTCAGATCCTTTGCTATTACACTGGGAATTAGGCTCACTTTCATCCCATTCTATTGATAGTCATTTATCTGTTTCTACACATTGTCTGGAGTTCAGCTGTGGTAATTGCAAGTAATTGGACATGATTAGAAAGGCTCACACCTGTCTATATAAGGTCTCACAGTTAGCAATGTGTATCAGGGCAACAACCAAACCATGAGGTTGAAGGAATTGCCTGTAGAGATTAGAGACAGGATTCTGCTGAGGCAGAGATCTGGGGAAGGTTACAAAAACATCCTGCAGTATTAAAGGTTCCCAAGAGCACAGATGCCTTCATATTTCTTAAATTTAACAACTACGACTCTTCGTAGACTAGATTGCTCAGTCTTCCTAAACAGAGCAATCGTGGCAGAAGGGCCATAAAAAGAGGTGACCAAGAACCCAATGGTAACTCTGGATGAGCTTCAGAGAACCTACATAGAGATGGGAAAAACTTCCACAAGGACAACAATCACAACAACACTCCACCGATCTAAGCTTTATGACAAAGTAGCCAGATAGAGCCCCCGCTTCAAGAAAAGACACATGGAAGTCCACTTGGAGTTTGCATAAAGGCACCTAGAGCACCCTCAGACTGTAAGAAACAAAATTCATGTCTGGAGGAAACCAGGCACTGCTCATCACCTGTGTAATATCTTTGTAAGGATGAAGCACAGTGGTAGCAAATTATACTGTGGAGTTGCTTTTCTGTGGCAGGGACTGGGGACAAGATATCCTTAAGGAAAACTTGATCCCAAGATCTCTACTCCTCAGAATTGTTACCTTTTATTCGCCTGCTGACACCATCTTTGCCCAGTGGTTTAAAGATCTTGCACTATGATGCAGCTCCTTTGTGCTTATGTAACTGGCATGTTATGCTATTAAAATAAAACATTTTCCATCCATCCATTATTCAACCCACTATATCCTAACTACAAGGTCATGGGGGTCTGCTGGAGCCAATCCCAGCCAACACAGGGCGCAAGGCAGGAAACAAACCCCGGGCAGGGTGCCAGCCTATTGCAGTTAAAACATTTTACAGATTGATATTTAAAAACTAGATTTTTTAAAAATAACTAACATCGTAAATAATAGAGCACAAGAACAAATTTTAATATACTGTATACTGTATATTCAGTGTGTGGCGGACAGCCGGGACCCATGCCCAGCTGGCACGCCCCTTTGTCCCTAGATCCAGGGGAGCAGCCATGGGAGCCATGCTATGTCCCTCGGAACCTTTGTTGGCAACCTCCCTGGGTTGCGTCGGGGCCACTTTTGTGGAACACCGGAGCTCATCTTTGTTGGGCTCCGTGGCCTCCACCAGGGGAGCTGCATAGAGCTGCACGGCTTAACGAGCCTGTCTGGGTGGGAGCGCAGCCACACTCGGAAGTGCAGCCAGAAGTAGGTCAACCAGCACCTGCAGCACCTCCCAGGTAGGCTATAAGAGGAGCTTGCAGCCACTACTCAGGGCGCCAGAGTAGAGAGGAGGTGGATGAAGTTGCCCTGGGAGGAGTGGAAAGAAGAGTGAAGTGCTGCTGGAACAGGAACCAGATACCCCCGAAGTTGCTTCCGGGTGCAAGGGTAGCACTTCCGCCACACCAAGAAGTTATGCCGGAAGATCATCAGGGAGCACCTGGAGCACATCTGGGTGTGCCATAAAAGGGGCTGCCTCACTCCATTCGGGGAGCTGGAGTCAGGTGGAAGAGGATGGAGCTTGTGATGAGAGGAGTAGAGGTGGCAGAAGAAAAGAAATTTTAAAGGGACTGTGATCTATATTGTGGTGTTTTGTGCACTGTGCATGTTGTGTGCAATAAACTGATGTGCTTTCGACATCTGGAGTCTGTGTCTGTCTGTGTCGAGGCTGATCTTTCACAACATTTAATGCGTAATTTTCAAAAACAAGTGCACACTTTGGGAGTTCCTCCAGATTGGTAGGTGACAAAGGTTATGTATGTATAGTACAGGAAATTTCACAAGGAAAATATTAAATAATAAATGACACAACTAGGTATATTAGTTTACAGTCAGCTTGGCTTTAGAGCAGAAATATAGTTTTTCATTGGAATGCTGTTAATTTCTGGAGAAGTAATAAAAGCATATGAGCAGACAAGCACCTGTGGTGTTATCTATGTTGATTTTCAGAAGTCTTTTAATATGTCCTATAGTAGAGGCTAAAAGAAATGGGAGTTCAAGGTGTAGTGATGATTGAAAAATGAACTTAAACACAGGAAACAAAAGGTTATGGCAAATAGAACCTTTTCAGATTTCAGTGATCTTAAAGTATCTTCCATTGGGGATCAGTACTGGGGTCACTGGACCTTTTAATGTACATAAAGTGTACATGATCTTGATTAGAAAATATATAGCAAGGTGGTCAAGTTTGCAGAAAACAAAACATGGAAGGATAGACCATATAGAATCATTATAGATGAAAAGAACAGAATTCAGATGTAGGCAAAACAGTGGAAAATGAAATTTAATGCAAGTAAATTTAGATTTGAATGCACAATTGGAGGTTTGAATGTTGACTTTTGGAAAGAGACCCAGTAGTTCTAGTGGACTCTTCACTTCTACATCCAGAAAGTGTACAGAAGTGATTAAGAAAGATAATAGGATGTTAGGTTATACAGCTTGATATGTAGAGTACAAGTCAAAGGAGGTTATGCTTAAGCTTTATAATGCACTTGTTAGGCAAGCATCTGGAATACTAAGTGCAGTATTGGTCCCCATATTACAAAAAGATATCACAGTGCTAGCAGAAGTCCGGGGAAGAACAACTAGGCTGTTCCTGAGACTGCTATGGGCTATGAAGAAAGAATTAACTTTTTCAGTTTAAGTTTATGGAGATAAATAAGGGATACAATATAAGTGGTTATAATTTGAAGAGTATCGGTGCAGTGGACCCAAGCTGTTATTTTAAAACAAGTTCTTCAACAAGGTCACATTTTACATGGAGATTTATTAAGGGTAATTTTCACAGAAATGTTAAATGAATTCCCTCTGGTACTGTGGTCATAAGTACTGCAATTACCTTAAGGCACTTTATGGTCATCTGCAACCACTGCTATTTGGGTGTGACATTAGCTTTCTCTGGCAACTGTCTTCTTTTCTTGTTTGAGTTTTGGAAGTGTCTCTGGCATTGTAACATTTTGACTTGATGTGCATGTGTGTGTGTGCATGCTTGCATGTGCGTATGTGTGCTCATTTACCTGGTGGTAATAGGATTTCTATGATGTTTGGCAGGGGTTTTTGGCTGAATAGTTTTTGTTTTTCCCATGATTAAATTAATTCATAGTTATTTAGGTTTTCCTTCCAAATCACAAGCGTACTGAGTGCATGAGGTGTCAAAGTTTTGAGAGTAACTGGAATCAGGAAATGTTGCTCATTCAAAAACTTCAACATATGAGCCAAAACCAGAAAACAATACTCAGGTTGTGTTTCAAGAATCAAGGTTAGAAAAATGATTCAGGAAAGTTCAATAACTAAACATTTAAGAGAAACACATATCCAGAGCCAAAACTGTAAATCATAAATTGTAGTCAAATAAAAGGTGTAAGCTACCCTAACCCCCAAACACAGGGGGGGGGGGCAGGACATAGGTTCACTCAACACCCATGATTTACAGTTTGTGCACACATTACCAACACTGCAATATACCAATATACAGTCCATTCCCTTCCTTGCTGCCAGTCCATCTGCCTCCACTCTTCTTCAGGCTTTGTCCACTCTTTCCTCCCGACTCTGACTTCTTCCAAATAAGGCCCTAGAATGGTCCATGTGCACCCTGGCTGTGGCCATGGATTCCAACTGGGTTGAGCTCCCATGCTCATAACCCGTGACCCCACTGGAAACCAAGTGGGCTGCCCTCTATTGACCTGGGGTGGGGCGGGTAACCTGTCTCACAAATACTCTCTGCTCCGGTCCTTCCATGCTCTGGACATCCTGGCTGGGTAAGGATTCCAGCCACCCGCCACAAAGGGTAAAAATATTCTGAACCAGAAATTCAAAAACAGCAAAGAATGGACATAGAGAGCTTTTTCGAAAAACCAAATCTCGGAAAACCAATCTAGGACAATCAGGAAGTACACAATGCAACCTTGATATTCTTGACCAGGAAATGTTATGTGCTGCACACTTCTGGTTGACCTTGCCTAGTAACAGCATAGCATCCGTCCACAAAAAACTGAACAAAATGGTGTTGGGGTGAGCACAAGTTATTATTACAAATGTTTCAAGCACACAAATAAATGTGATCTCAAGATTTAATTCATTCTTTAATTTTTAATTTCTTGAACTTTATCTGCTTTGCCTGTTCTTCACTAAATGATCAATTTTTAGTAATTCTGACACCATAAAACTAGATATGTAACAGAAAGAACAAAGAAAAAAAAATAAAGTATAGGTGGAATACAAAAGTATACAGCTTGATAAAGCCCATTACACAAACCAGAAACACAAGTCAAAAATAAATATGAGATAATTCCCAACTCTCTAAAAAGATTTTAAATGCTCAACAAGTTATTTTAGAACATCCAGAAATGTGGATACTAAAATAGCATGCCATTATCTTTTATAGGTAGGCGTTGAGAGATTTACTGGAAATGTGACTAGCAATCAAGCTGACTGTGGACCAGGAAATGTAGCTGAGTAGCTATACAAAAGATCAGTAAGAAAATGGACCAACGTCTAAGCGAAAAGGTCAACAACATGAATGACAAGGCCCAGTAGGCAAAAGAAAATTCAAAAATCAAAAAAAACAAACACTTTTCAATACTCACTTATCTACATATCCTTTCCCCAAAACAAATATTAAAGAGTTTGACTGGATTCCTGTTTCTTTTTGAATTTTCTGGCTCCAGCCTAAACTTTGTTTAAAGGTGCTGTTTGTTGGTTTGTGGATTATTGCATTTACTCACTGTAGGGTATGCCTTATCAGGTAAAGCCCATTATTGCCCTGCCTTGTCTTTAGTTGTTCTATTTTTATTTTAAATTTAATCTTTAGATACTGAAGAACTTTGTCTTTGTAAACAGAGGTGTCACAGTTCATCTGTCATCCTTTTTGTGGACATTTTAGTGAAGTATAGATATTTAAAAGCCTTATCCAATTTTTAGGGCATACTATCTGGAGCACAGCCTATCCACTGAGCCCATACTTGTAAAGAGAGCAGAACTGGCCTTCATTGTGTTTACTCCCCTTTTTGTGCTTTTTTGGTGCAGAAATCACAATACTATCCAAATGTATGATACATGGTGGCATGAAACTGTCACAAATATTCATTCATTCATTTTCTAAACTGCTTTGTCCTGAACAGGGTTATGGGGAGGGCTGGAGCTTATCCAGGCCAGCATAGGGTACAAAAGTCAGGAAAAATCCTTGACAGGGCACCAGTCCATTGCAGGTCGAACACATACATGCACCCGCACACACCAACCACACACTAGGGCCAATTTAGTATCACCAGTCCACCTAACTTGAATGTCTTTGGACTGTGGGAGGAAACACTGTTTTACAAGGTTTTTGTTTCCTTCATAATTTCTCACATGACAGATACATTTTGTGATGCCAATCACAGAAATAACTTATCATTTTCCAATCATGCGAGGTTTGTGAGAAACAGCTAATTGTATAAAATAAATTATGAAATTTTCACATAGTCATTGGTGCTCAGGTTTAGCTGCCTGGCAGTGGCTCATGATCTTCTTAGGTTAAAATCATTATATTTTACAGCCATAACCAATGCAATTTCTACTAGACTCACTTAGCTAAAATACTGCTAGAAAATATGTCTGATCATGAGTGCTCGGTTGCGCTCAGGCATGCCCAAGTGTACCTTCAAGTCTATGGCATCACAACTCCATATATACCTAGTAGCTGTAGTCTTCCCAAGGGTGTACTCACACTGGCAATTCATTCCATACCCAACCACGTTTGTCCGCATGTAACCCTGCAAAGTCTAGTTAGTGTTACTAGTGTGATTGGTCAGTGTTGGGCCAACCATGATATGGTCTGGCTCATTTGGAAGAGGTGAGCTGAGCACGGTTCAGTAACATTTGGGAATAGTGTGATTGCTAAACGTGCCAGAGCACAGAAAACAAACATGATGTCAATAATGTGACAAGTCAAATAGTGCAATTCTCATTTCATTCAATATCTTTTGAGCTAAAAACAGGTTTTTATTCTGTTTTTATTCTAACATTACACATGAACATGAATTGTAGTAGGTGAGAAAAGCTTTAAATTCCTCCCTTAACATCATTTGTCAGCGTAAAAATCTCCTTGTATGTGCAGCACTATTAACAGCAAAACACTGTGCTGCACACTCAATAAATCTAGAAGAGGGTAGAGTGTTATCCTGCTCTGCTCGACTCCAAAACAAACACAATTTAAGTACATGACATGACATGAATGCTGTCACACTGTTGTTGTTTTGGTTTTACACAAAGTCGCATGGTCATGATGAAAACGTGCCTGGGCCATGACCGTTAAGTGCAGTGTGAGTGCAGGCCAGCGGGGGAGTAGAGAGTGGGGACAATTGCACTTGGACATGGTATGGGACAAATGTGCCTAGTGTGAGTACACCCTAACTAATGTCAGTGTCAATGAGTATTACATTAGGAATAAAACTCTTGATTTAAAAGGTCATGGATTTAATTTCATATAATTTCTGAAATGTTGCTCAAATGTCACAATAGCCATGGCACATTTTGTTACAACTATGGTGAGTTCACTTTGAAAGCACAGAAACAGAGAATGGCAGCACTCATAAAGAAGGCATATATTGTAAGTTATACTTCAGGCGCAGAATTGTATGGCTCTTCATATATGTTGCATATCTCGTGCCACCAGTCTGTGAGCATGGCTGATGGGTGTGCGTCCATCCATGCTGTTTGCCATCCCAATGATATGGAGGGAGCAGAAGGAGCATGTAAATGATTGTTACTTCTGCATGTTGAATGTCTCAGGATTTTCTTCCAAGAACAGGAAGTTTATTGAGTACTTGAACATTGCCTCTGTAATGAGACCAGTGCCACATAATGAAAGTCTTCCTGTTTCAAAACCGGTGTGGACGCTGGAGGATGAGGACAAGGAAGCAGAGATGAGACAAGCCAATGCAGCTGGAAGCTGCTGCAGCTACTGATGATCCAGATTTCGAGCCATCAACATTAGGCAATCCTCATTTAATTTCTCAGGCAGAGTTCAACAATCTTATCAGAGATTTGGATTTATTGAAGAGTCGGACAAAACTGCTTGGAGCAACAGGATGAAACCTGTTGTCACCAGGTACAAATATTTCTGTATCTCATTGCCATCATGAAGGTTTGACAGAATTCTTCAGACAAGTTGACGGTCTGACCGTTTGCAGCGACATCGATGGATTGCTTTCTGCTCTCGGATGTAAACATGATCCAACAGAATGGCAACTGTTTATTGACTCATCATTATTAAGTTTGATAGCCATTTTGCTGCATAATGGCAATATCTACCCTTCCATACCTGTCGGACATGCCATTAATGTGAAGGAAATGTATGAGAACATGCAACTGCTGCTGAAACACATTCAGTACTCGAGGTAAAACTGGAATATAAGTGGCAATCTGAAGGTAGCTTGGACACACTGAGTACTGTTGTTTTCTTTGCAAGTTGGACAGCCAAGCAAGAGATTCACATTATGCAACAAAGGACAGGACACCTTGCAGAAAATTGGTTGCAGGCCAGAAGAATGTTGCACATGACACACTGGTTGATCCGTAGAACATTATTTTTCCCTCTTTGCACTTCATACTTGGGCTAATGAAAAGCTTTGTTAAGGCAATAAATAAGCAAAGTGAAGCCTTTGCATACTTGCAACAGGTGTTTCCACACATCAGTGATGCTAAGACAAGAGAAGGTGTTTTCATTGGCCCACAGATCTGAGAGGTGATGAAGAGTAGTCACCATGATGGCCTACTGCAGGGTGCCAAACGTGTCGCATGGACCGCCTTCAAGAATGTCATTTCTATCTTTCCGGGCAACTGCAAGGTAGAAAATTAGATCAAACAGGTTGAAAATCTGCTCCAGACTTACAAGTCAATTAACTGCAACATGTCACTGAAGATACATTTGTTTCATTCCCACTTGGACTTCTTCCCAGCTATTCTTGGTACCATCAGTGACAAACAAGGTGAAAGGTTTCACCAAGTCATTGCCAACATGGAGGAACGCTACCAGGAAAAGTGGAGTCTGTCTATACTAGACTATTGTTGGACACTGATACATGAAGCATCAGACAATAACTACAAATTAAAATATGCGGCAAACCATTTATAGTTTTTTCTCGTGCTGCTTACGTTCCAATATTGTAGTGTAACATTATAATGTCAAATGTGTAATTGCAGATTTCTTGAAAACCCTGTGAGTTCAGCATGTACAAATCTATTGGTTTCACCAAAAATTGTAGAGGAAACACTGTGCCTCCCCTGTCACAAACATAATGATAAAAATTACAGTAATCACAAAACAAATAGAATTACCAAAACATGAATTCTGGATGGTAAAAAAAGCCCAAAATCATGGCAATGATGAATTCGGATTTTATAAATGGAAACTACTGAATCTTATTTGAAAATGTGATCACATTCTTCATTGTTATCCGGTCTGGGTTAGTAATGTCCACTCCAAAAATAAATTCTGAGAAAATAATTGGCTATGCTTTTCTATCTGTTGTAGACCTGTATGCATCTAGTGTCATAAGCCATGCTAAAAGGATCATCATTGACTCATCTCACCCAGGCCATTACTTGTTCCAAAACCTGCCTTTTAGTAAACAGTTTAGACCAATAAAATTAAAACTAATAGACACCTAAACTGTTTCTTTCCTTGAGCCCGGTCCTTACAAACCAGTCATTTTTTTCTCATTTATTTGTGTGTTCTTTCATATATGAACACCTGAGTGTGTGTGTATATCTGTATGTACACGCATGCTTTCATTTGCACATCTCCTTTATAAATGTACTATTCTGTAACTGTTTACAGTGTACATATTTTAAAGTTATTTACATTATTTGTATGTGATTTTGTGCTATATTATAAGCAGCTCCAAAGCAGCCAAGTTAAATTCCTGCACAGTACTGTAAAAGTGATTCTGGTTTTGATTTTGTTTGGTTTCCAATTTTCATTAAAAATTGATTTTAATAATATAATTTAATCATTTGGATTTAAAAATGTTGTGTTGGCAAAGTGTTTTTAAGAGGTTTAGCCCTTCCTGTTGGGTTAATTACAATGGCCTCGATTGGATCCACCTAAATATTTGGTAGAACACAAAACCATAGGTACAATACAGAATGCTTTCCTTTTTTAAGGAATATGAGGCAGGCAGGGAGCATAATGTGCATTGTGGTCCAGAACAAGCTAGGGCCTTTCAGGCAGGCCGTTGAGATGCTGGGTTGAGTATCATAAATGTTTATATGCAGCAGGGAAGCGTCTCTTTCATCATTTTAAAATTTATTTGGTAATCAGTTGTGTTATGCACCCTGGGGCCACTGGATGCAGTGTTGGTTGGTAATTACACTTCTTTCTAAGCAAATTATTTAACTCTTTGAGTAAGAATAGATGTGATTTATAAAGTCACCACCTAACTAATTTAAAGTCCTGTTGAAATGCTAAGCTTTGGGTAAACTGGAGAATACTCAAGAAGTGGGAAGTGGGTTATGTAATGTTTTCTCCTATCTGATGTATCTGATATATTTCTGATATATATCTGAAATTTTATAAATTTTATTTCTTACAGCATTAATGTAATGCTGGTATTTTGTTACTACCACGGGTATAAGTGGCATAAAGGTCACACAGCACAAAAGATGGGAATAGCACAGGCCAAAGGAAGCCATGTCTTTGTGATAAGTAAAGTTAAGATAGCTGTACTATAAATGAGGGAAGTGCACATTAAGAAGTGCTAGAACTTAGACTAGACTAACTGAAGACCATTGTAAGAGACCTCAGGGTTCAAGCAACCACAAGAAATAAAGCTTGTCAGAAATATGTTACTAACTCTGAACATTGTTTCATCTTGACTTGATTGGTGGTAAAAATTTAGGGAAAAGTTACAGGCTTTGAATAGTGTTCCATTTTGATGTCAAGTTTGGTTTTGTCCTTTTAAAGTGCTATGGCTGTGCGCGGATGACTCTTCTGCTTTTCATCAATATTCTGTTATCCTCTTTAATGTAATAGGAAGCCTCAGCCTAATAGGAAGCCTCTGCCTTCTGCAGAATTAGTGTAGAGTCTCATTGTTTTTCAAAATCTTGCATTAATATTGCTACAACAAACATACGAACATGCTTACATGGACTTACTATTAATTAAGACCTATAATTAAATCAACATTAACTTTGAATATACAAAACAAAACAGCTCAGAACCTGAGGACTTCACACATTTATCGACCTAAGCTTGACTGGCAGTGACCTACCAAGGATGAAACATAATTTATTACATATCCAAAAATGCAAGACAACATTGCTGTGTCCTTGACATTTCACCATCAGATTACGTCTTCTAGTTATAGTTTAATCATTATGCTGACACAAATTTAAGATCAACGATTTACATCCTTCATTATCATTTTGATGGCATCTCCCATTCTTGGCACCCAGTAAACATACAAGGGCGGTGTTTACAAGGTCGACAGTAGAGTGCATACCAGGTTGAAGGTTCATACTATATAAAAATAAATTGAGGGCTCAGAAATTATTCTTTAAGTTTTTAAAACAACAAGTAACATTTTTAAATAAAATATATTTATTGTCTCATTTAGTTAATGTAGTAAATGTACTTGTATACTGGGTGCAGAGTTAAGATCATACATTTCTCAGCACATATGTAATTAAGATTCGGAAAACACCACATTTTCTGAATTCTATTGTAGAACAGGTTCATAATGGTTATGTTATGATCAGTATTGTATATACTGTACATTTCTTGTGAGAATTCCTGGATAGATTTCCGTGATCTATATTTCTATTTAGGTGTTTTGAAACATACAAATTTTGAATTTAATGTTATTATTTGCATTTGAAACATGACAGCAAAGTTGAATTTCTGTAGTGTTTTGCTGTAGTACCATCTTTGTTTTTTTATGAGCACCACCATTTTGGAAAATTTGCATCAATTGTCTCCATAGTAATATTAAATAGCATTTCCAACATCATGCAATGCTTGTGACATCGTCAGAGAGACGGTGTAAATGTCGACCTAGGTATTCTGAATTATCAGAATTTGCAAATAATACCTGATGTTTATAATTTTCAAAAAAACCTTTTTCTTTTAACTACCCAGTTTCAGAATTCTTTTGCTCTAGTTTCTGGTTTTTGACTTTTGGTTAGCATTTCTGGTTTTAAAGAAAAAAGAACAAGCAGTTCTGACTTTGGCTTGTGTTTGAGTATGTTTATGTCTCGGTCAAAGGCCTCTCCCAGAAGAACTTGGAGCATGGCAGGAATCACCTTTGGAGAAGGCACTATTACAGGGCAAGGACATTGACACACATCCACACTCACTCATGGATAACCAGCTAAGATATAGTCACCTACTGTATTAATGTTACATACATGTTTTCAGGATGTGTGAGAATAAAGTATTAGGAGGGGAAATGCCATATCTTCACAGGAAATCTTTATATTCCACACTCAGTGACCAGGGACTTTGAATCTTCGTCAATAGTGCCATTAGACAACAAACCAACACTCAAGTTCATGTGTGATTGAAGCTTCCCATTTGAAACTCTGTCTACATTTGGGCATAACAAAGAGTTCATAGTCAAATATGCCTAGCAGAGGAAGCAACTGGGCATTATATCTGTCTCTACACAGAGCATAGAAAATGATCCAGTGTTCTTCCCCTCTGGTAGTACATGTAATATGCCCATAAAAGTTTAATATTACCCTTCTGAAACTTTCTGCCATAACAAGGGCTTCATCCAGATTATCATTCTATTGGATACCGAGTGTGTTCCATCTGAGTAGTATTAGTTTATATTTAAGGTGAAACATACATGGCTGTGACAATGACAAATGTAAACTATTGGGTAAGATAGAACGGTCTGCATTTAATCGCCAGAAGTTCCAGATCAGTTGAACAAGTAGCGTGATAATACAGCTACATTCCTGCTGTCACACATTTGTTTTTAACCAAGAGGTATACACCTCTGTTTTTAAATTTGTCAGACTGATCCATTCTGTCCATACCATAAATAGTGAAAGATTTAGCAGGCTGAATCTCATGATCCAGTGCTGATGGAGTCAGCCATGTCTCTGTGAGATATAAGCAATCCTGAGTATCTTGCTGATACTTTAACCTTGCTCTAATGTCATCCCACTTGTTCTCCTGCACATTGGCTAATATGAAATTGGGCAGAGTTGGTCAGTGTGCCCAGGCCCACAGACTGTTGTGCACCATGGCGTGGGTGTTTCTTTCAGGCGCATCTGCATTATGAAATTGTGAAGGCTTAATTATGAAATTGTGAAGGCTTATCTTATTTGAAAGAGGTTGTCATGATTGTAAGTATTAAGAGGGTGGCAAAGAAAAGGAGATGGACCTAGTGAAGCACAAAGACAGCTAAAAATCTATCCAAAATTAAAAGTGCCATCTACTCGTCAATGAGTGATAAGTTCTTCAAGAGAATACCAGAGGGAAAGGGAAGACGGTGGTTTGGAAAAGGGTCAGAAAATCTCCCATAAATAGGTTGCAGCACATAGTCTCAGAACAAAAGAGATGGGAACATGCTGCCCTTTGTGGAGGGGTACTGGCAGGTCTGAAAGGAAACCAACCATGTACAATTTGGCAATTGGACATTGTCCCTGACAGTGAGGAGTGTTAGTGCATTGCCATTTTAGCTGTGCTTCTGTGGAAGTAACCCCCAAGGAAGAGAGGATTAGTTCAATCAATCAGTCTTTATTCAGGCACTGGTGAGTAGATGGATTCATACATTGCAAGGTAGAAGAGCAAAGTTACGCATTTCAGTCGGCATTTTTATTTTTTCCTTCCTCCTTCCCCTTAGTTATTAAAAAGCATAATATCGTTTACCTAAATATTTCATCTTATATTACGCAAATCTGACAATTTAATTTCTGTTAATAATTTCTGTTTTGTGTATGTGTCAGAGGGGGCCCTAAAGAAGGAAAGATCATTTCTCCTGTTCCTAAATAGGAAGTTGTCCTAGGTCAGCTTACTGCACCCTGACTTATGACAGACGCCTGTGTGAATAACCTGCCATTATAGCAAAACAGCTTTGTCAGCTTTTAACCCTTAGTAGCTTGAAAGCAGTTACATTTTTTTTCACACCTCCCAGAAACTACCTGATCAAACCAGCCTTTTAATGGCTACATACACCTCAAGGATGGAGGGGAACCTCAGACCATTAAAGAGTTTTTGTCTAGTGTAACAGTAGGCTAACAGGTCCTTTCATTATCCTGGAAGTGACCAAAGGTGAGCTATTAAAGCCTCATAAAGTCAGAACACAGTCTACATTGTTTACAGTCTGAAAAAAAAAAGGGACTGAAGGCTCGTTGGAGGCAGTAGTAGAGTGGTTAAGTTTAAAAGACAGAGAGAGAGAGTGGGAGATGGTAAGTGAAAATGGACTGCTGTGGTGCATAACTTTGTTGGAGGGATCGTTCACAAGCTACCCCACCTGAGAGACAAGGCAAGCCAATAATGTGCAAAGATAGGCCTGGAAAGGAGGTATATATTTGTTTCTCTGTTACTTTTTACTTTATAATTTGAGTTTATTTTATTTATCCATCTTTCATGTGCTTTATTTATACTTAGCACACCCTTTTTCATATATCCTGTATCTTTGCATTACTGGGTAGATAGAGATGCCAGAAAGTCGCTGTTTGATTTCAACAACTTATGTAGCTTAGTAGTTCTATATAAAAATGAACTGCAGATTGTGCTTTATTTTATTGTACTTATAAAAATGACTTATGACACCTGTTATTTACACTGTTCCAGGTCATTGTAGAACATGAAACTTTATGACAGGCTTCCTGAAATTTTATGATTAAATAGCTCTCTGAACTTTAAAAAGCGTGATATTCTTGTAAATACAGATGGCTACTATTTCAAAATGAACCAGATATTTGATTAGCAGCTACAAAGAGATACTAAATATTATAATTATTCCAAATTGGATCGCATTCAGGTTAAACATTAGTGATATTTTTTTCTACTCTTATTATTCAAAATCTAAACTTAATTCATTTACACCAGTGTTTCTCAACCTTTAAGTATTTGCGACCCAAGTTTTCATAACAGTTTTAATCGCACCCCCCCTAACATTTTTTTGAAATGTAGATGCATATTTTATTATACCTACTTAACTTTTATCGACATTTATCTAACTCTATATTTATTGTTCTAGTATCAGAATGTAGTTTAAGTTCATTTGTTTTGGTTCCAACAAATGTTTTTTCATATTTTTGATTCTTGTTTTCTTTTTTTCACATCTTCGCGCCACTCTTTTTGTTACTTCACGCACCCCTAGGGGGGCCCGCCCCACAGGTTGAGAACCACTGATTTACACTATAACAGAAATATTAAAACTTCACTTCTGTCAAAGCCCAGGCATTTTTTCTTTGAATGACATCTCATTATATTGTCTTGAATCTTAAACCATATTTTCTACAGGAAAGAGGCCAATAAGGAATTTATACTTTACACATAGCCAGTTAATATTCTGGAGAATAGCACAAGATCGCTTCATGAATTTTGGTTTTAGCATAAACATAATGCCTTTTCACTACGGATTGAACTTGCTGATATTCTTCAATGGCTGTTTGACAGATTGTCCAGTCTTTATCTTCTACCCTGCTTATTCTAATCAAGGCCATGACCAGGCAGTGTCTATCACTGCAGCAGTATGTACAAGAAAAAAACAAACTCAATATGGAGCACCAGCCAATCACGGTGAGTATTGTACTCATACAATAAAATGTATTATTGTTATTATTATTATTACATGCACTCTGCCATTTGGAGTCCATTTAGAGTTGCCAATCAACCAAACCTGTGCGTATTTGGAAGAAAAACTGGTTGACCTCGAGAGCCTCCACACAGACAGAGGCATCTTTGGGATTCAAACATAAGAATGTAGAGTTGTGAGGCAAATGCAAAACTACTGCACCACCATTGGGAGCATGTGCTGATAGTGTGTTGCCACACCCACCACACGACGTACCACCTGGTTTGGGACCCGAGTGCAGCGGGTGACATCTCAGCATCACACTGGTGAGGATTTTTACTGTGGCTACAGTGAGCTTCCTGCCACCAAACCCCAAGTTTTCCCTGTATGCCAACCCTTAAAGGATTGTGTATTTGTGATGTTCTGAAATTTCAGTGCAGTGTGAGACACAGTTGAGACAGTTCTGAAACCATTAATTTTTGTTTGGATATTTGGGTTGGTGTGTGGGTGTGTGTTTGTGTGTGTGCTCGCCCTGCCCTGTCCGGGGTTTGTTTCCTGCCTTGCGCCCTGTGTTGGCTGGGATTGGCTCCAGCAGACCCCTGTGACCCTGTAGTTAGGATATAGCGGGTTGGATTATGGATGGATGGATATGTGGGGTAGTCATGTGTCTAGGACATCAGGCGTTAAATATCAAGACTGTCAGTTCAATCACTGTTCCCAAGTAGTTTTGATAGCCTGAGCAGGGTACATTACTCCAATAGTAAAAATAACTTCAAAATACTTAATGATTACTCTTGTTGTAAGTCACCTTGGGTTAATACATTAAACAAAGTAACAATAATATTAATGTTAGAAATATAAAGCACTATTTTAATTTACATGTTAATAGTTTTCAACAAGGTTTATATACCTCAGAAGTATTATTTACACAATATTTTTAACTTTTAAATAAATAAACAATCTGGGTATGAAGCTCCCACAATTGTACAGATCTAATTTTAAAACTCATTTTTTTAGTAATTGGGACACTTCAATAAGTGATGCAGTTTCTGTTTTTTTTCTAAAAAAACACATATTGCTGAGAAATCACTTATATAGATAGTTTCTATAGCAATCACTGAAATATTCAGGTTTTTTGGAGCTGATAATAATGTCCCCTGCATTACAAATAACGAGGTCTGTATAATTATCTTTCCTTCCAACCATACCAAGCACTAAAAATATAGATAAGATAAATACAATTTTCATTTGGACCATGTTTCATTTTGGACAATTTTCACTTCCACCTGCAATTATCAAATAAGGTATAAGGTCAGTTCCAAACATAAAAGCATGTGGGAATTACTAGGTCTGACAGTATTAAAAAATGTAGCTTTGTAATTAGTAATTCCATTGATTAATTTACATGTGAATGAAAAAAGATATCCCCTACCTCAGTCATGGTTTCATTGAGAAAGGATAAATTCAGTGTTTTAAGATATACTTGTTATGGTGTATAAAATCTGTACATTTTGGTTTCCATTATATTTTATTTGAGACAAGACAACAGATGAACTAAGACAAATTAAAGCAGGTTTTCTTCCCTTACACATTACTTTTATAAACACTTGTTCATAGCTTAGTGCTAATTTGGTTTACAGCCTGAGAAAGAATGCTGAGCTGATACCTCAGGCTATTGATTACTTTATGGATGAACATCTGGAACAACAGTTTGGTTTTACAGCCTGGAACAGGAAGAGCTACTGACACCTCAGAGTACATCAAAGGTTTTTTTGTTTGGGAAAACGGACAGTGAATTAATTCATCAATCATTTTGACAGCCAGCCAATCAGGTGCATGTGTTGTGAAACCAAGGCATGACATTTCATAATAAATATGCCTTGGTTTGAGACAGAAAAGAAGAGAGAAGCAAAGAGAAGAAGAAGAAGAAGAGGAGGAACGGACGAAGACGGCACTGGTCATCAGAACGGCATCATGAACATCGATTGCTAAATCAAACGCCTCCCTGGGACGTTCATGCTTGTCATCTGTCACTTTTTTCGTAAGCTTTTTCTAAAGACTATATATATATTCAGACTTTCAAATCAGTACCTATTTTCTATTATTCTTTGTTCTTGTGGTATTATTATTATTCTTGTAATAAATACCATGCTGCTTTAAACTTTCTATGCTTTGTCTTAATGTCTAGAGTGATTGAAGTAATAAGTTAGATTTCTTTGACCACCTGGTGCCATTATTTCTGTGCTGCGAGGTTTATAAGGCTGAGAGTGAGGGTGCTACTCAATAGTTAGGGACAATACGATAAAGAAGGTTTTCTTGGCTGATAAATGACCTATAGTCAAGAGTGCTGAATCTTTGTATGTTTAAATGCATTCTTCTAGACCAAAAGTAATATTTAGGTCTGAGATATCACTAAAACATCGTATGTTGTTTGTGCCGAAAATAAGTAAGTCTCTTGAAGTGCTGAATAACCGGCTGTTACTCCTATAGCACTTGTGTGGTTTAAAGTGCTAAGGGTTAATCAGCATGTGTGTGTCATTCATAGGGCACTGTTGTGGTTAGGGTCTGTGTGTGTGTGTTTATCTATGTATGTGTGTGTTCATCTTAAAGTGCAACAGTAGACCAACACGATAACGAACTTGACGAGAACATTTACCCTTGAGAAAACAGGTAAAGGGTAAGTAGAGGGAAACACTACGATAATACAATACTGTAGTAACATTTGACCAATAATCCATGCCGATCATGTCACTGAATATGTGTGGTGACATGCTGAGTGTTGGTCAGATATACTGTACTTTCAATGCATGGCAGTGCTGCTACTACTAGCATTTTGTTTACATGACCACAAAATTTAGCTTGTACATGAACTAGAAAGTTAAGTGTTGTAGGAGGAGAACAGGCATCCTGGCCAGAACGGAGAATGTGAAGGGAAAACAAAACCCCAAGTGTGTATGGGCCACACAAATGGTGAAGGGCTCCTCTTTAATCATTAGAGTGCCAAAACTGTCCAAAGACTACAGAAGAAAAAAGGCAGTCAATCAAAAATAGACTCATCCAACAAAATGCAAACGACCACTCAGGAACAACAACCTGAGTCATGTGAGGATTTGGTCCTTCCTATGATAAATAAGTCACGGGAAAACACTTCTAGGCAGGATGTAACACCAAGGAAAAAGGTGTCAGAGGGAGCAGGCAACATTCAGTTTCCCCTCTGCTTTAAAGAGTAGGAGGGGATGATGTTATACATACAATAGGTGGGGGCACCTATGGAGACACTGCTCCGCTAGACGCAATATTAGTCGTATCTTTTTCAGTGGCAGACACAGGTTGCTCATTATAACTGTTTTTGTTCTTTTTGCAGAGGTCGGCTAATGGACTGTGAATGATCGCCTCTGCATTGTGCTTCTACTCTCCCTACTGGGCTTAGCTGCGATGGGGAATTACATAGGAGGATGACAGGCATCACAGCTGGAACGGAAAATAATTCATTACCTGTACAGGAAGCTAGTATGATGATGCAGACGGATGGGCCAACGTAGCAAAAAAATAACTTTGAGTCCGGCCGGTATGAAATAATGGAAGGACCATCTATAGCTGGGAGTCGAGAGCAATTCCATTCACTCAATGCTAGGTGGCAGTGGTCCTCACAAGGTAACTCAAGGCTGCTTGGGATATAGAGGCTGGATATGCAGCCCTGATTTGGGAACCCTACATACCAATAGAAGGTGCTGTCGGGGAAGGAACTCCCTACTTTCTTTATGGCCCAGAAGTGCTATCTGGAAGACATGGCGTGGTACTGGAAACATATTTAAGTCCGCCATAAAAGGAAGCTTGCTGCCTTGAGTCAGAGTCAGGAAGCAGCGGGCAACACTCAGCAGAGGTAGAGAGGATGAAGAATTGTTTGATTTATTGTTTAATTGTGTCAGATTATTAGAGAGAAGAAGTGCCTTATGAATAAATATCCTTTTTTTATTCATACATCATGTGCTGTATTGCTCTGTCATTGGTTTGGGGTTCTCTGGCACCTCCTTGTGGTCAGTGAGAAAAAATTGTTCATGAAGACATGTTAGTGCAGTGACTGTCCCTAGGTTCTATTTTTTTTTTTTTCTTTTGCTGAGTTTATTTATTTTGCTTTTGATTGCTTTTGGCTGTTTTTCTATGCAGTGTGACCTCCAGGATGGTTGCACTGAGCACTTAAAAAACCACAGACACAATTACATCAAGACAGTTCTGGGTGCAAATAAATGTTTTTTTTTCATATCACAATCACCAATGAACACAATGTCTCCTTACTCGCCTCCATTTGAGTTTTGCCCTTTGCCTCCTGACTCTGACTCAATCCTTGAAGCTTGAGGCTTACTTTTATGATAGACCTGGTAGTACTACTGGGACCACCACCTTGTATAGCAGAAGCACTTCCTGGTCATACAGAAGCTTCACAAACCAGGGAGGTGTACTCCCAACAGCAATCACTGCTGGCATCCAAGGACACAGACAGGGTTGCCCTTTGAACTTAACAAGACCCAGACATTCCTGTGGGAGTCCAGACTGGAGCCAAACAAGAGGAGCACAGCTCACACTCATAATGGAGAATAAACTGTTCAGAATCCTAAGTTACACACATTCCATTCATTATTCTTTTATCCCGAATGGGATAGGAATCAATAATCATCCTGGCTGGGTTGCGCCTCATCTCATGTTGTCCTTCTCTTACACCTTCCTGAGCAGACAAAATTTTCCTCTGTAGTCAGATCATAGCATATAAAGGCATTAAGGTTCACCCAAATTCATTCCCCTCATCTCACTTTCATCATACATGGCTATAGGATTTTTTCTGCTGACAACATAAAATCTAAGTACATGAAGCAATGACACCACAAATATTTTTGTTTGTTAACTAGACAAATTATTAATTAGTTCTTATATATCTTTCAAGACCCCATACCCTGGACTAAAGTTAAAAACAGGATGTTAGCCTGCCTCTTACAGATGTAAGTAAATACATTTGCCTTATTGACATTTCCTACAGACGTTTAGCACTGCACTAAAAAACAAATTCACTTAGTCAAAAATGTAAAGCACGGTTTATTTTTTGTAGACACAGTGTTCTTACGTTAAAAATCACGTAAATTACTACTTAAAGAATTAGTAACATATTTGAAACATATCTAACTGTTAATTAATTGTGATGCTATTGTCAGCTGTCAACAGTCAATTTTGTCAGGATTATGCTTTAAAGCCGACAGAGAAAATACTGACTGGAGATGTATACTCATTTAGATATGCACACATTTTTCCACAGCATCCTCATTGATAAAATTTGACACCAGGAAACTCCATGTCATTACATCACTTCCAGGTAGTATATAATGCAGTGGTGCACCATTTCTTTGTGTCCAGGATTTTGGATTCTGTACTTACAGCAAACAATCATGGTGTTAGAAAGTTATTCAAGAAATTATTAGGGCTAAAGAGTTTTAGCATTCTTTATTGACTTCAAGTTTTGGGTTGGCATTTTGGGGAGTCAGTTCTCAATTTTGTTTTATGCTTATGAAGTTTAAGACCTTAGTTTTGTCTGTGACCTCTGTCTCAAATAAATGCATTTACCTGCTGAAACAGGGGTTGGTGCTGCCCTCTAAGTCTTTCTCCTCTCTCCCAGCAGAACTACCGACGAATCTACCACCTAACTGGCACTTCAGTCCTTTAACAACAACGTTACTTCCGGTTCCAGTCCTCAAGTTCCTGCCTCCTCCTAATGTCACTTCCAGTTCCAGAATGCATTTACCCATGACATCACATTCTTCTGCCAACTATATATACAACCTCCATTTTTGTCATTGGAAACTGTTGGATCGGGAACCCAGGTATGTGACAGTGGAACGGGAGGCCTTAGCAATTAAATGGGCAATTACACAGCTGAGTAATTGCCCATTTAATTGCAATTGGGTTGTTAGTTCACCCTTGGGTTGGGTTGTTAGTTCACCCTCGTTACCGACCATGCTGCTTTAGAGTGGATGGCAGTACATAAGGAGTTGAACCTGCGAGTCACATGCTGGTTTTTACACCTTCAGCCTAGCAGGTTTTTGGTTATTTATCGTCTAGGTTCTCTCCAGGCCAATGTTGATGCTCTTTCTCGGGTTCACAACCTCGTGGTTCAGCCCACCCAACCTGATTGTTCTGGACTCTTCGGGGAGCGTGCCACACATGTGTGTATGGAATACAGTTTACGGGCTCAAATAAATGCATTTACCTGATGAACCAGGGGTTGGCCCTGTCTTCTAAATCTTTCTCCTCTCTCACTGCAGAACAACCAACGAATCCACAACCTAACGAGCACTTTCAGTCTATTAACAACAACGTCACTTCTGGTTCCAGTCCTCTACATTACAGTACAATATACAGGGTGGATCTCCAAATCTTTGATGGTGTTTGTGTGCTTATTTTACACCACACTTTGGTTTTCTTCCATTACCTGATCTTACAAAGAGCATTTATTTTGCCATATGTTTCTCTGATTTCTGAACTCTTTATGCGTGTGTTTGGTTATTGATTTTTGGATCATAGACTTTGTATTGTTTATCTTTTGGATTGCCTCTTCTGGTCATCTTTTTGTACTCTGATGCCCATTGTTTTTGATTTTGAATTTTTTTGTCAAATATTTTTGAATAAAAATGTATTATAATAACACTTTTTGTTTATTTGGGCTGGTGTATTATGGTTTCATTCTCACTTTTCAAATGTGTAAGTTTCACCCTTTTGTGTACATGGACAGGTTTACTTTATGTTTCTAAACTTCATTGAAGTTTTTAGTCCTACCTTTAAGGTGAAGCTCTTTTGAACTTCATGTGAGCCCACAATCACAACAGCTCCAGACATCTTAGAAGTCCACCACTCCACAATGTCCCGGAGGCAAGATCGTGTGACATGAAGGATGTGGTCAAGTGATTTACATCATGGGAGATGGACATAGTTAACTGACCCCACAAATATGATCAGGTAATCTTAATGAATATTTGTGTTACTATGTAAAGCAGGCCTGGAAGTCTGGTAAGATCATCAGCTTTTGCTGTCTTTTTTCATAGAGATAAACTCTGCCATTTTGACATTATTATTTTTCAAATAAATTACATATTTTTGCATTTTGAGTATACAGTACTTGGTTTTCTTTAGGCTCTTGTGTATTAATTATATTTTTGACTAAGAAAGTCTTATAGAACTGGTCTTTTTATCTTCTACGGGTTTCATTATTCAAGGCAGATGCCTCAGCTGACAGCACAGATTTGGAGGCAAAGCAAGCTCTTGTGAATTTATCTCTGAAACACAAATTTAATTTCTTTTACAAGTGAATGTCTTTTGTTGGTATCTGTTAGGGCCTAGAACTCACAGACTGTTTCCATGTTGTTTATGCCTCTCTGTTATTGCTAAAACTTGATCAAAAAGTGGTAGACTTTTGTGTTTATAGATATTTAAATGATTTATTTTTATGTACTAACAGGTATGGATGCTAGCACAGATGTCAGACAATGGTAAGTACTACAGAGGCAGGAACACAAATACTGACAAGAGCAACAGAAAGACAATTATTCAGCTCATTAGGGAAAAGTTTATGCATGAAAACCAGAGAAATGGGACTGGGGATTGGAATAGGGCGCCATATTTTTCAGGAGGCAGTGGACAGTTTGGGATACTGGAAATTTTGGTGCTACACTTGACAGTTTTATATCTCAGCCAGGGTTCCTTCCTTGACTGGGATTCAAATTTTTTTTTTTGTTGTTGTCTTTGTTCATTTTTTTATTCTTTTGTAATATTTTATTTATGTTTATTTGCTATTGATTTTGTTTATGGTTCAATGTCTCAGTCATATTCCAGGTATGATGTGGGTGGTCCTCCAAGAGGCAGGGCCACCTGCCAGTCAATGCCAGGAACTGTCCTCTGCCTATGACTGTCTCCCACAGTTCCTGGTGGTTCATTTGGAATGTGCTTGGTAGTTTGGTGAGCGTTTCTTTGTATAGTTCTGTTCGTTCATGATTCTTTGGATTGTTGACATTAGTGATTCATTTTTGATCATTCTTTAAATATCTGAATTGGGGCTTGTTTGCTTTAGATCGCCTTTTGTGTCACAGGCAATTCCTTTTTGCCTTTTGCCATTTTCAGGAAGAATAATTGTTTTTATTTATAAACACTATGTTTGTTCTTACTACTAGCCAGGTTTTGACAGTGATCTCCATTGGTGGACATTTTTGGAAGCGATTTTAGGAATATGTGCCTTGGGACTCCCAGTTCATAACAGGTATCAATTGATTACATTTTTTTAATGAATAAAGTGCAAATTTTAGAGAAGTATGCATAGGCCTTCTCTACTTTAATTATGTACCACATACAATCACATGCTTTAAAAAAATACTTCACCCAAAAATTTTTTGTTTATTTTTAATTACTTGTGCTATGTAGTTTGTAGTAATCAACTAAGAAAAAATATGAATGTCATGTTTTCATTCAAAGCAGAACTACAAAATTTCTGGTAGAATAGGCATCCTTGGTGACCAACATTGGAAAATCGCACACAATATCGAAAATGTCTATGAAAAACTCTTGCATTTCAAGTCACCCATTCATATGCTCTCAACATCTCAAGCACCTTTAGTTTTGATAAAATGTTGTTAAATAAATGTCTGGAAAACATTCTCATGAACTAAAATGGAACACATTTAGATGTGGTTAAGCACTTGAATTGAAGCCTCACCTTGCCCGTCAGTCATTGGACAGGAGTCTTGCCCAGTAACAGCTTATTCATTGGCTAACATTGTGTTTCACATGAGAGTCGCATATAACTAAAGATTAAGAATGAAAGCAAAATGATGAAAACATTATCAGGAGGAGAGTATGCCTCGTGCATGTGCATATATGAGATGCTTCAACAAGCAGAAGGTCAATTTATCCGTGCACTTTCACAGACTGCAGGTAAATAATTCTGAGGTATTACAATACAAATATATATACTGACAAAAACATATTCTGTGACTGTTTTTTTAACAATATTTTAGTAAAAATACATGTGTCTGGGTCATTGTGACCATATGACTAGATGACTTGACATGTGGATTACATAAGCAATATGAGATTTTTCATGTTTTTTTTATATATTGTTTGCTGTTGTCTAGTGTTGGCCACCATAAATAGATGGCTATTCAATCAGTAACTTTGTTATCTCCATTTTGCATGAAAGTACAAAATTTCTCCATGGGATTAATAAAGTTTATCAAATCTAATCTAATTTTATTAAAGATTTTTTGGCCATCAGTGCAAAGTACATGTGATAAATAACATGTAAAAATATATCATTTTGGGTGTAGTGTACCTGTAGTGATGAAAATATAATTTCACCACAAAATAATTGTTCTGATGTAAAGAATCTTCAATACTTCATCCACAACTTGTTTATATTAATTTTAATTATTTTGCTCAAATGAATCAGGATGAACTGAATTTACAGGGCATAAATTACATTACATACAATTGTGTGCATCCTCTTATTTTGTACTAGTAATTTATGCATTTGTTCCTGTCAGTTTCTGTTTCAATTATTTTATGACATGGGAATGGGACATAAGTACTGTACATACCACAGAACCTGTTTTAATTCACTTATAACCTTTGAACGAATAGAGCCTGTAGGACTAGAAATTACCAAATTAGTTTATAACTTGGGAAAGGAAGGAGTGTGGTGTACTCACAAGGTCAAACACTTTGATCAGAAATATTTATCATCAGGACAAATTATTAAATGAAATGTGTGCAATGTCAAGTGTCCCAAAATCACAAAAGTGAATTTTAACTTAAAAATGGCTGTTCTGATGGACAAGAAAGGAGAAAAATGAAGAGTAAGAAAAAACAACAAAAGAAAGGTAATCAAGGAAATTAAGATATGTGAGAGCATCTGATTTGGACATCAGAAAATGCAACTATGAATGATGTTGACCGCTAAACCAAACGTTGCCCAGGACATCAACCCCTTGACATTTCTGATTTTCAGTAAGCTTTTCTGTTTATATTCTGACTTTGCTATTTTATTTTTAATATTTTCTTCTATTTGGTATTGTTATAAATTAATAAATACTGTAACATGTCACATTTATATTTTCTGTACTTTCTCTTTTATCTAGAGTAATTGAAATAATAAATAGGTACCAAGTGTGTGTTTGATGCTACTCTTATTCACAGGATTTATGAACGATATTGATGTAGCTCCTCAATAATTAGAACAAACTGCAGTAAAGATATAGTTTGGTTTGTAAGTAGCATATAACCAAAACAGTTGTGCTTTTCTGTGTTACAATGACACCCATATGTTTGTTAGAGCTGGTGAGAGTGAATCCCTGTATAGAGAAACTTATGCAGAATATTGCAGAGTGGCTTTGGCACTACTCAAGACTTTGTCTGGATAGGATTGCTATGTGTATGTGTGTATTTACCTCTCTGTGTATGATACTCTATAAATGTTTCTGGTAAGTATCATAAATTTCATGATTTTACAATAATGCAAAGTAAATACCCTGTTCAGACCTGGTTTCTGCCTTTTTGGCCCACCTAATGTTGTTTGAAATGGAAATATCTCTCACCATCCCTGAACCAGAATCTGAAGAGGAAAGTGGATGAATGATATATTGCACTGTAACTAATAAGAATAAGAATTAGAATAAGAAAAATATAATATAACTGATGTCTCCTTGAAATGGCTCCCAGAGACTGAATACAGTGTGTGCTAGTGCCCTGGTTCTTTGCTGATGTTAGCTTTGTCACTCGATTCTGTGAAGATCAGTGTTGCTGGTTGGGGGTCAAGGTTTTAATTTCAATTTGTTTAAATCAAACAGTGTTTGTGTCCAAGGTTGACTACTATCACATAGCTGATATTGCCAAGCAGAAATGTAATGGATAAATAATGGTTCTCTGCATTGCATTATGTGAATATTTAACAGCTCTCTCAACATATATACAATTCACCAGTGCTGAAATATTCCAAGAAGATTTCGGCCAAGTTTAAAAAAAATATACACAATACACAGGATGTAAGGTTGCACACTTACATACAATACAATACAATACAGTTTATTTTTGTATAGCCCAAAATCACACAGGAAGTGCCGCAATGGGCTTTAACAGGCCCTGCCTTTTGACAGCCCCCCAGCCTTGACTCTCTGAGAAGACAAGGAAAAACTCCCAATAAAACCTTGTAGGAAAATGGAGGAAACCTCGGAAAGGCAGTTCAAAGAGAGACCCCTTTCCAGGTAGGTTGGGCGTGCAGTGGGTGTCAAAAGTAGGGGGTCAATACAATACAATATACAGAACAGAACAATTCCTTAAGACAGCATAATAATAAAAATTTTAGAAGTACGGTTTAACAGTAGATGATGTGACATAATTAGGTTTGGATATTTTTAGAGTCCTGGAGACCTCATCCTCATGCCTCATACATTGCCACAGTTTCTTTATCTGGGCTTTTCAAAATACATTTGACTTTAACCAATTGTCTTTTTTAAATTTGTAAATACAATACAATACAATACAGTTTATTTTTGTATAGCCCAAAATCACACAGGAAGTGCCGCAATGGGCTTTAACAGGCCCTGCCTCTTGACAGCCCCCCAGCCTTGACTCTCTAAGAAGACAAGGAAAAACTCCCAAAAAAAACCTTGTAGGGAAAATCAAAGAAACCTTGGGAAAAGCAATTCAAGAGAGACCCCTTTCCAGGTAGGTTGGGTGTGCAGTGGGTGTCAAAAGAAGGGGGTCAATACAATGCAATACACAGAACAGAACAAATCCTCAATACAGCATAAAAATAAAAATTTTAGAAGTATGGAGCAGAATTTAACAGTAGATGATATCATATAATAAGATTTGGGTATTTTTAGAGTCCTGGAGACCTCATCCATCAAGCTGCCTCCCCCATGTGGCCATTAAATGGTTAAAACAGTGCTGGGCCAGCCAGTCCAATGAAAGGACCCCTCTTTCCCACGATTCCTGCGATCCTCCATCAGGGATGACTTTACCATAGGCAGGCAAAACAACTTGGCAGGTGGGCCGTGGCACCAAGTGCCACATTTGAGTACCGAGAAGAGAAACAGAATAGGTGAGGGTTAGTATTCAATTATAGCTGTCATGGTACTTATATTTTAATGCTAATGACTAACAACAGAGATGCAGTATGCACAGTAAATCAGCAGCTCTAGTCAGATATGCTAAACTGAAGGAGTGAATCTTCAGATGGGATTTAAAGGCTGAGACCGAAGGTGCATCTCTTATAGCAGCGGGCAGACCATTCCACAGTTTAGGGGCCCTGTAACTAAAAGCTCTACCTTCCACTGTTATTTTATAAATCCTTGGAATCATAAGCAGACCGGCATCTTGAGATCTTAATGTGCGCTCTGGTTTGTAAGTCATGATAAGTTCAGACAAGTAAGCCGGACCTTGGCCGTTTAATGCTTTATATGTTAAAAGGAGGATTTTGAAATCTGCCCTAAACTTAACCGGGAGCCAGTGTCTAAAATCTAAACAAGAATCTTAGAAAACCATAGTAATGACCAGACTGGGGTGCTAAAGCAGGCAAAAACACAAATTCTTTAAAACAGGTTTTCTCTCCTTGTCCTAAGGAAGCTCAGTTTCTACAAGAAAAGGTGAGATCAGAGTCTAAGTTTTAAGAGCCTTTCTATCCAATCCAGCGTTTAGAGATGGGGCTCTGAAATACAAAAACCCACAGCTATGTGCAATAATGTAAAATAATTTTGTTAAGCAGCCAATTTCCTGCTTATCAGAGTAGGCTTCTGTTTAAAGTGGCACACATGGGTCAGTCCATAACAGGGCTTCTTCGTTTTGGTTGATGAAATGAAATTGGCTGCATCTCTTTCACAATTTGGATAGGTCACATGACCAGAAGTTACAACATTATCCTTTAGCTTCAACCCAACTGGGCACTCACTCTGGTTTGCTGGTCCCATCTGGGCCATGTATTTCATTGATGTTTCTAGTCCCCACCAGAAAAGAAAGAAGAACATGCTTTTGAGGTATCTGGAGTCCTTTCTCCTTTCCACTTCAGTTTTCCTCATGCTCCCAGATTGATACTCATAGAGTAAACTGTGACACAATATAAATGTTCTCAAGGTGTTTACTGGAGAATTTCCCAGGTTGCCCTAGCAATGTTACAAACATGCAGAAAAACAATTGTATATTCTTTATATAAATGATCTGAAACTTCTAGTGTGTAACTGCTTTATAACACTGATTAGTTTCCTGTAATAATACCACTAATGCAGTGTTTCTCAACCTTTAAGTATTTGCGACTCGAGTTTTCATAACAGTTTTAATCGCGCCCCCCATAACATTTTTTTGAAATGTAGATGTATATTTTATTATACCTACTTAACTTTTATTGACATTTATCTGACTCTATATTTATTGTTCTAGTATCAGAATGTAGTTTAAGTTAATTTGTTTTGGTTTCAACAGATTTTTTTTCATATTTTTGATTCTTTTTTTCTTTTTTTCACATCTTCGCGAGCCCGCTTTTTGTTACTTCGCGCCCCGCTAGGGGGGCCTGCCCCACAGGTTGAGAACCACTGCACTAATGCTTTATATAATGACAGTGATCATGACATTGGACTACTAGATGAACAAACATCAACCAATGAAGAAAGTGGCCAAAAAAGTAGCTTAGTAAAGATATACAGTATTAATACTGAATCAGTATTGAATTTAGGTGTAGACTCAGAGTGTAGACTCTGACCCTGATCACATCCTGCATGGATGGCTTACATATAACCCACCTATCTGTTGTCATGGATGGACTGGCATCCCAGCTGAGATGGTCTTGTTGCCTTGCCTTTCCAGGAAGACAACATAATTAATGTTCTAGAAGAGAGGCAGGGCATTCCCTGTCTTAGCCAGGAGGCTAGCATGGGATACCAGCATGTTGGATGAAACAGATGATCTGGTAACTCCCTTACTCAGTCAGAACACAAGAATAATGGATGGACTGTATAAGCATTCTCTTTCCTGCTTGGGATGCTAAAAGAAATGAGGGGCAGTTGGAGATTGTCTTCCATTTTCATGTTGTTTTTCAGTACACTGGTTGGCAGCATCACTCTTGGTGAGCCCAATTTGGATGCCCACAGACTCACAAAGCAGCATAGAAGTTGTGGTTTCATAAGACAGCCCTTTTGGGTTTCATGGATGCTGCAAAGGGTAACAGTTGTTACGAGGATCCCATGTCACAAGATCTGGATGACTGTGACATGCTTCCTGGAGACAATGGTTTGACACCAGAAGTGTTCTCGGATTGGTTTTAAAGGGGATCCCTCCACATCACCCAGTTAAAGTCAGGAGAGGAGGAAGACAAGGCTCTCCTGAAAGGAGTGGAGGAAGGATAAAATGAAAAAGAGTTTGTATTGTTTATTATCAAAGGAAGGAGCAAGTTATTCTGTGAAAATAAATAGTCATTTGCACCTTGGAATTGTTGTTATGTAGTTTTGTCTGGGGTTTGTGGGTCTGTGACGCTTCCACAACTTTCCACAATAATTTATAGCATCTGCTCTATAGCCTAGTGTTTAAGTAAGTTTGATTTGAACTTGTCTGTTCAATAGATTTTTTCACTGTTTGGACAGTGCCAGGAAAATAAGTGATCTAATTTACCCATGAAAATTTTAATTTTATTGTTGCATGCTGCTTTCTATGGGCACCATCAAACTGTTTTTGACAAGAGTGTCCATTGTTTGCCAGATGATTAGATGTATTCCAGCAGGAGTCTCATCATGACACTCTCTTTGATTTATTTAAAGGAAAAGCCCTAAAAATATATTTTAGGGATCCCAACAGTAGAGTTTACATTTACTTTTAGCTATTAATTTTGCTTTGTTAACTATTCTTAAATTATAGCATTAAGCAGTTTGTATCTCAAAATGACTAACACACACTTCATATCTGCTTTTTTGATTTAAAACCATATCATAGCTTATGCCAATTCTTTGATTCAAAATGACTCCATGAACTGCCACAGATCATTTGCTTTAAAACAACCATGAAAGAGTGTGGGTTGTTGTCATTATCAGTCTTTATAGAATAAAAAAAAAGCAAAGGAACCTATTATGTGACTCTTTATTAACTGCATTCACATATAATGCTCAAAAGCCCATCTTTGTCTTTTTGTCTGTCTGCCTGTCTGTCCGAATAAAACAATCTGGCTCCCAGTGGACCAATTTTGCTGAAATGTGGGACACTTATTATTTAATGAAATTTGTCCGGACAGTTCAATCTTCATTGTGATATCTTGAACAAATTGCACTGCACAAACTTTTAAAATTTAAAAATCTCTCATTGAAATGCATTAGCAAATCTGTGAACTTGTCCATCTTAAATCACAGAAACATTCTGTGTGATTTAAACTACAAATTAGTTAACTGTTTCTATTTTACCACAATAGCAGTTACACCAACTTATATATTTTGCATTTTTTTCCTCTTTCACCTCTGATAGCTACTACTGATAGCAAACAGTTCCCCAATAAGTTAACAAAACACCAGCAAGCTGTATGAATAGATAGATAGATAGATAGATAGAACTTTATTTGTCCCGAGGGGTTAATTTGGCTTTTTACAACTCTTAATATAAATAAATGCATAAATAAATACTGTACATATATATATATATATATATATATATATATATATATATATATATATATATATATATATATATATATATATATACTGCTCAAAACAATTAAAGGAACACTTTTAATCAGAGTATAGCATAAAGTCAATGAAACTTATGGGATATTAATCTGGTCAGTTAAGTAGCAGAGGGGTTGTTAATCAGTTTCAGCTGCTGTGGTGTTAATGAAAGTAACAACAGATGCACTAGAGGGGCAACAATGAGATGACCCCCAAAACAGGAATGGTTTAACAAGTGGAGGCCACTGACATTTTTCCCTCCTCATCTTTTCTGACTGTTTCTTCACTAGTTTTGCATTTGGCTACAGTCAGTGTCACTACTGGTAGCATGAGGCGATACCTGGACCCTACAGAGGTTGCACAGGTAGTCCAACTTCTCCAGGATGGCACATCAATACGTGTCATTGCCAGAAGGTTTGCTGTGTCTCCCTGCACAGTCTCAAGGGCATGGAGGAGATTCTAGGAGACAAGCAGTTACTCTAGGAGAGCTGGAGAGGGCCATAGAAGGTCCATAACCCATCAGCAGGACCAGTATCTGCTCCTTTGGGCAAGGAGGAACAGGATGAGCACTGCCAGAGCCCTACAAAATGACCTCCAGCAGGCCACTGGTGTGAATGTCTCTGACCAAACAACCAGAAAGACTTCATGAGGGTGACCCAAGGGCCCCATGTCCTCTAATGGGCCCTGAGCTCACTGCCCAGCAGCATGCAGCTCGATTAGCATTCGCCATAGAATACCAGAATTGGCAGATGCACCACTGGTGCCCTGTGCTTTTACAGATGAGAGCAGGTTCACCCTGAGCACGTGACAGAAGTGAAAGGGTCTGGAGAAGCCATGGAGAACATTATGCTGCCTGTAACATCATTCAGCATGAGCAGTTTGGTGGTGGGTTAATGATTGTATGGGGAGGCATATCCATGGAGGGTCACACAGACCGCTACAGGCTTGTCAAAGGCACCTTGGCTGCAATTAGGTATCAGGATGAAATCCTTGGACCCATTGTCAGACCCTATGCTGGTACAGTGGCTCCTGGTGCACGACAATTCCTGGCCTCATGTGGAGAGAGTATGCAGGCAGTTCCTGGAGGATGAAGAAATTGATACCATTGACTGACCACCACACTTTCCTGACCTAAATCCAATAGAACACCTCTGGGACATTATGTTTTGGTCCATCCAATGCCACCAGGTTGCACCTCAGACTGTCCAGGAGCTCAGTGATGCCCTGGTCCAGATCTGGGAGGAGATCCCCACAACACCATCTGTCATCTCATTAGAAGCATGCACCGATGTTGTCAGGCATGTATACAAGAACACAGGGGCCATACAAAGTGCTGCGTACAATTTTGAGTTGCTGCAATTAAATTTTGGCAAAATGGACTAGCCTGCCACATAATTTTTTCACTCTGATTTTTGGGGCTCTTTGAATTCAGGGCTCTGTAGGTTGATCATTTTCATTTCCATCAAACGATGTGGCATCCTTTCGTTCCTAACACATTACCCAGTCTATATCAGTATAGATATCCAGGAAGATTTCTTTTTCCCATTGAGATCTGATGTGTTTTCAAAGTGTTCCTATGTCCCCAGGGTCCAACACGGCACCCTGGGACATCTGTTCGCACCCTCGCCGGCGCAAACGCCCCTGTGGTCGCGCCGCTCGCCTCGCTGTTCCCCAGCGGGTCACTGTAGGCCTCCCGGCGTGGAGCACTGCCTGCTCCAGGCGGGCAGGTCCCGCCGACGCCGCCTCAGGCCTGTAAAATAAAGAAAAGAGGGCCAGAAGCACAGCCAGGACACTCATCCCGAAGCGCCCATCGGTCTCCAGACGACCGTGCCTCTGCCCTCCGACAGCCCCCAACTTGCCTGCTGAAGTCCTCCGCCGCAGGTTCCATGCCCGTCCGCTCGTCCGCGGCACGCTCGCAGGCGGCTCGCCCAGCGCCCAGGGATCTCCTCTGCCCGCACAGCGACGGCCCTTCTCCGACGCGCACCCAGCGCCAGTTCTTCCTATCGGAGGAACCGCATTCACCCTTCGTTCCTCCTTCTTTCTTGGACGCAGCTTTTAATTTTTTGAGCAGTTTTATATATATATATATATATATAAACAAACTATGGTTTGAACACACACCAGAATGACTAAAAGGAAGAAATTTTCAAAAAGAAAGAAAAGAAAACTTCTATTTTGACAGTGACAGGGAAGCATTATGTGGGTATTTGCTGTTTGTATAAAAGAACCCCAGTAATCTTTCTTGAGACACTTTTGCTGAATAATTTGTTGGATGAAATTACTCATTGTGTCAGAGAGTACTATATAGGTAGCATTGTTCATAATGGCACTCAGTTTCTTTTTTATTTTTCCCCTTTGCTACTACCTCCAGGAAGTCTTGATTGTACCCCATAACTGAGCTTGCCCTTTTAATTAACTTGTTTATTCAGTGGATCCCTCTTGAAGTGATGTTACCAGCCCAGCAAACCACAGCCTAGAAAACAGAAGTGGCCATCACAGAGCTTTAAGATGTGAAGGATGTCACTTTCCACATTAGATGAACACAGTCTCCTAAGGATAAAGAGAAGGCTCTGCCCTTTCCTATATAGTTACTCTATATTACAAGACAAGTTCAATCTGTCATTAATGTGGACCCCTCAAGTACTTGTAGGAGTGGACAATATATACATCCACTCCTTGAATAGTGACCAGACGTAGAGGCTAATTTGGTGCTGAGAAAGTCTATTACCACATTTTGGGTTTTGCTGATGTTAACATTAACAATCTAGATGAGAACAGGCCATTTAGCCCAAAAAAGCTTGTCAGTCCTACCCACTTAATTCTTCTAAAAATAATCGTCTAGTTTTGAAAGTCCCTAATGTCTTACTGTCTACCACACTACTTAGCAGCTTACTCTAAGTGTCCATGGTTCTCTGTGTAAAGAAAAACTTCCTAATGTTTGTATGAAATTTACCCTTAACAAGTTTCCAACTGTGCCCCCGTGTTCTTGATGAACTCATTTTAAAATAACAGTCTCGATCCACTGTACTAATTCCCTTCATAATTTTAAACACTTGCAATAATGTCACCTCTTAATCTTCTTTTGCTTAAACTGTATAGGCTCAGCTCTTTTAATCTTTCTTCTTAATTCATCCCCTGTAGCCCTGAAATCAGCCTAATTGCTCCTCTCTGGACCTTTTCTAGCACTGCTATGTCCTTTTAGTAGCCTGGTGACCAAAACTGCACACAGTACTCCAGCTGGCTTCACCGATGCATTATAAAGCTTGAGCATAACCTCCTTGGACATGTAATCTAGAAATTGTGCTATATAACCTAAAATTTTCTTAGCCTTCTTAATGGTTTCTGAAAACTGTTGGGAAGTTGATAGTGTAGAGTTCATTACAACTCCTAAATCCTTCTCATAAGGCGTACTCTTGATTTTCAGACCTCCCATTGTGTATTCAAACCTAACATTTTTACTTTATACGTGTAATACTTTACATTTAATGATATTAAATTTCATCTGCCAGAAGTCTGTCCAGGCCTGTATGCTGTACAACTCCTTCTGTAATCATATAACGGATTCCAAATTATCTGCCAATCCATCCATCTTGGAATCAACTGCAAACTTAACCAGCTTGTTACTTATATTCCTATCTAAATCATTTATCCTTCTATATAAAAGCGGTCGGGTGTCCTTCCGTCCTGTGAGTGCTACGCAGGCGCGGACTTTCACACACGCCCCGTCCATTTTGCAATGCACGATGGGATTTGTAGTTTCATTTTTCCAGGTTAAAGATGATTTTCTGCTTCAGACTGTGCGATATCTTCTTCTTCTTTCTTACTATATAAAAGAGTTCGGGATTGTCCTTCCGTCCCGTGAGTGGAAAGCGTAGCGGTATTCCGCTTATCACAGACTTGCTACTTGCAGCTTGCGGTACAAAGCGACATGATGTGAGCAGAGTTCTGGTGCTCCCATCGTACCCTTGCTTTTGTGCGCGATGCGCTGGAAAAATAGACAAAATTATGTCTCTGGAAATAATTAATGTTGATGGAGTACAAATGCCTCACCGCGTAGTAAATATCAGGGGGGTTCAAAAGGGCGACCACAATATAGAAAAAAAGTTTAAACTTCATCACAAAAATAACAGAAACTATGAGTATTAAAGTAATACCACTCAAATGCAATATAACCAAATTAATGACTTGGTATAAAATATCAAATTGATCTACATATTGAATTGCCTTAAGAAGTGGTCAACTTAAAAGTCGGTCGCCTTAAAAAGCGGGTCAGCCTAGTATATATTAAAAATAGCAGCGGCCCTAACACTGAACCCTGAGGGACACCATTCTTAACATCAGCCAGTTCTGATAAAGTTCCTCGCACCATCACCCTCTGCTTCCTGTGTCTGAGCCAATTCTACACCCATCTAAAAACATCACCCTGAACTCCCACATCTTTTAGTTTGATGCCCAACATCTCATGTGGCACCTTATGAAATGCTTTCTGAAAGTCAAGATAAATAATTTCATATGCTTCACTTAGATCATATCCTTTTGTTGCTTTCTCATAGAATTCCAGCATGTTAGTAAAACATGACCTCCCTCGTCTGAACCCAAGTTGACTCTTCAGAAATAGTCCTGTTACTGCCATGTTTTGCTTCTTATCGTCAATAATTCCTTCCATTAAGTTTCCTGTGATGCATGTTAAGCTTACTGGCCTATAGTTGCTTGGATTTGCCCTGTCACCCTTTTTATATAACAGGATAATATTTGCCTTTTCCCATTCCATCAGAATCTCTCCAGTGTGAAGTGACTTCCTAAAAAATGTATGACAAGGGTTTATGTATATACTTGCTAGCCTTCTTAAGAACATGAGGATAAATATTATCTGGTCCTGGTGATTTGTCTGATTTCAGCCTATTTAATCTGAGCAGCACTTCTCCCTCTACAATTTCCAAATCTTTAAGGTGCAGACAATTCTCTTTGCACCAAGAAACAAAGTTTTCTACCTGACTCTTATACTCTCTGTTATCTACTTTGTCAATAGACCCCATAAGTGCCGAATCATTGGACAATTTCTGCAAGTGACAAGACCTGGTACTATATTTATAGTCTGAGGTGTAAAGAAAAGGAGAACAGGACTGTCCCTTGTGGTGCTCCAGTGTTACTCACATCTGTATCAGAAACACAGTCCTTCAGTTTCACAAACTACGATCTACCTGACAGATAGTTCATTATCCAGGACACCATAGGCTCATCCACCTGCATATCTCTGAGTTTTCCCCTTGGATGTCTGGATAGTATTGAAGGCACGGGAGAAATCAAAAAACATAATCCTTACAGTGCTGCCAGCTTTGTCCAGGTGAGAATAAGGCTTGCGGAGCTGATTCTGATCTTCCATTCAAATCTGTGTCAGATAGGCAAATTGCTGTGGCTTCAGGTGGTTTACCATAGGATGGTTCATATAGTCTAGGACCAGTCTCTCAAAGGTCTTCATGATGTGAGACATAAGTGCCATTGGTTTGTAGTCATTAGGTGAAGAGATGCCTTCATTGGAAGAGGAACAATGCAGATTGTTTTCCACAGCAGTGGCACTTTCTGAAACCTTAGAGACAGACTGAACAGACCAATTACCTGCTGTCACTGGCTGTTTGCAGGGCCACTGGATGAGGAGGTCAATCTGGCATCTGTAAGTTCAGCTGGCTGCACGCAAAATCCTTTCTATCAGCATGTTGTTTCGGCTTTATGAAGTTTTCCCAGTGGCTTAAGCGCAAATGGAAGAGAAACAGTGTGCCAACATTTTGTGCCAGTCTGTGAAAAGTCAGGCATGGCAACTATATTAACCCTGTCACTGCCTACTGCCAGTCTGCTAAAAGCTGGCTATGAATTGTCCACGGTCTGCAGAGCTCCACTGCCAATAAACATGGAAGAAACCAATTCATCTATCTATTATTAGCTGCTCAAAACTGCATTGGGGACCCTCACTCTTTAATCGAACGTTAATCAATCAAGTCACTCAAAACTCCATTGAGACATTCTCGAAGAGAAAACAGTCTACTTGTCAAAATGGTTGAATTTCACTGTAAAGTAAATGACCATCCTAACCATAAAATTCTAAAATACAAATTACAAAAGCAAAAGGATATCTAGATATGACTAAAGTACCCTTTGATGTGACTATTTTATTGACATCATAATTTAGTACAGTGACCAGATGTCCCAGTGACATTACCAATTTCAGGCTATGCAACACGATAAATAACTGAATAATATTAAAATGTCCCAGTTTTAACAGGCTGCCCATCTAATAAAGTACATATTTTAGAGCTTTAAATGCTGCTTAATCAAAACAAACATGACGATATATTTACAGCAGAGTGCACGAAACTCTAAGAGGGAAGCCAGCTTGACTAACAACTTGTTTTGTATTTAAACAATATCACAACGGGGAACAAGAAGCAGACAAAAACAGAGCATCAGCATTAATTTGTTAATACTTCAAGCATTTGTGCAATCTTATACGTTCATTTGTGATTTTTTTTTTTTTCCCGTGGCCTGATCCCTTGCTGTTGATGATGAGATACAGTAGGCATTAAATAAATGAAGAAGGGCTTTATGTGTGGGCATACATGCTACACACGTGTCCTGGTTAAGGGACTTTGAAAATCTTTCCACCTTATACAGTAATTTACCATCAGAGTGTTACATTCAGCTGATATCCATAATGGTCAGTTGCTGCAATAAGGTTTTGCCTTCATTTCTGTTATACCTTAATTTTTATTATAATCAAACTAGGGGGCTTACCCCCTGTTTGCTTCGCTTGCCAACCTCCCTAGCCTGCGCCATGCACTGCTCGCATTGTGAAGAGGGGGGCTAAACACACCCCAAGGAGACGCGGTCGCTCCTCTGAAATCACCTCTTAAACAGTGAAACAATGGGAAACATTTTTTTTTTTACTTCCTCTTTGCTCGATCAGCTGTTGGTTTGCTGTTGCTGCTGTGCTGTGTGATCTGCATCTGCATCTTTGTCATTTGTCTTTTATTTCCGGCCCCGGCGTGTTTAAATCTCTTGGCACAAAGTCCTGTCCAGTGAGTTCTTGATATTTTAGTTTATAATTTAAAAACGGAATAAGAATATGAAAATCTAACAACACATTATAGTTCGATAAATTCTTAAAAGAATGATACCAAACACACACATATATATATATATATATATATGCTGAGTCACGTGTGCTTTGTGCTGACGTGTGCTTTGCAAACGCTAGAGTCTGTTGAGAGTTGTTGGTTTGTTCTGTGGTGTGAGATTTAAATAAAAAAAATACATTTTGCTCTTAAAAACTTGGGTTTTGGTTGCCGTTAAGGAACCGTGTGGGAATTTTTAAAGCTTTTTTTCCCTATAGAAGGGTTTTTTTTGCCCGCACAAGAGCAAAAGTAGCTGGGTGTTTGGAGTGCGCTTGGAAAAGTTATTTGTACTGTACCTGTTCTTTTCTTGTTATCTGTATTTGAATTAGCATCGAGGAGGCAGGATAGAAAGCAGCAGTAACTGATATCGGCATTTGTAAATAAATAACCGCGTCGTCGTAACAGCGATTCCTTAGTTTAAAGGAAAAGAAAAAAAGGCCGCGGCTGACTTCAAAGCAGTAAAAGGTGGAAACTCAGTAGTGCGCAGGTAAGCGGCCTGCGTTAAGACGCCAATCAGGCACAAAGAGCAGTAGGAGCAAATAAGGTAGTAAAGTTTTATTTATTTATTTTAGATTAAACAGTCCTTAGCGGTCCAGAGGCAGAACAGTTAAGTGGGCGGCAGCGTATTGTTCATTAATACGGGGGAATACAAACAGTGCGAGTGAAGAGCTTATAAGTAAGAAGAGAGCAAAGTTAGGAGAAGAGACAGAGAAAAGTAAAGTTAACCTCATAGAAAGGCAAATAGCAGGCAGCTGAGAGGGAGAACAGTACAGGAGCTTAAGGGGAAAAGGTGTAAAATATCTGTAGCAGATCTTAGTGTTACCATTTAAGTTAAGGAGCAGCTGAAAGAAGAAGAAATTTAATTTTAAGAAAAAAAAAATAGTTAAGGCAGTTTAGTAATCCCAAGTCAAATTTTAATAATGAGGCCAGTGCAATGCAAGTCCTGTTGGATGTTGGACTTTTTAGATGATGGTTTGGAAGAGCCAGTTGTCTATGAGGGCTACATCTGCAAGAGATGCCAGCTGATCCAGCACCTCGAGCTCAGGGTCGCTGAACTGGAGGAGGAGTTGGCTGACCTGCGTTGTAATAGAGAATTGGCGGACTTGGCCCAGGTGTCCTTTAGAGATAGTGTGCACCCCTAAGGTGGCGCGGGAGGAGATTCCAGACCAGACAGGTAGGAATAGGTGGGTCACGGTCACAAGGCGTAAGGTAAAGGGTGCACACTGTCCGGGGGCATCAACCCCAGAATTAGAAGTGTCTAACCGTTATCATGTCCTGGCAGAGCTGGACGGTGACTCTGATAATTCTGAGGTGGTAGGCAGGGTTGAGGAGCCCCAACGGGCCACCTCAAAACCAGTTCCCAAAAAGAGAGGTAGTGATAGTTGGGGACTCAATCATTAGGGGGATTGAAGCACAGGTGTGCTCCAGAGAGAGAGAGTCTCGCACGGTGTGCTGCCTTCCGGGAGCACAGGTGGGAGACCTCCCTGGAAGGGTGGATAGGCTCTTGGCCAGAGCGGGGGTGGATCCAGTTGTCATTGTCCACGTTGGAACAAATGACATACATAAGGGTAGTCTGTCAGTTCTGCGATCCAAATTCAAAGAGTTAGGTACCAAGCTGAGGAGCAGAACTGACAAGGTAGTCTTCTCCGAAGTTCTGCCTGTGCCACGCGCCAGTCCAGGTAAGATTGAGGAGATTAGAAGGCTTAACGCGTGGCTCAAATCTTGGTGCAGGGTAGAAGGGTATAGGTTTATGGGGCATTGGGACTCCTTTTGGAACAGATGGGACCTGTTCCGCCGTGACTGGTTACATCTGAACCGGAGGGGCACCAATGTATTGGGGAGGCGTATGTGTAGGCTAGTCGAGGATTGTTTAAACTAGGGAATGGGGGGGCAGGGAGTTTAGGACAGGCCAGAATTAGATCTATACATGGAAGAACAAACAATGGTGTAGAAATAAAAATGCATAGTAATGTAAATTTTAAGCAAACACGTAAAGGTAGGATTAACACATTAAAAATAGCTTGCCTTAATGCTAGAAGTATCAAAAATAAGGTAAGTGAGTTGGAGTTTACAGTCATGTGAAAACATTAGGACACCCTTTGAAAGCATGTGGTTTTTGTAACATTTTTAATAAATGGTTATTTCATCTCCGTTTCAACAATACAGAGAGATTAAAGTAATCCAACTAAACAAAGAAAACTGAAGAAAAGTCTTTTCAAGATCTTCTGTAAATGTCATTCTACAAAAATGCCTATTCTAACTGAGGAAAAGATAGGACACCCTTGCCCCTAATAGCGAGTGTTACCTCCTTTGGCTGAAATAACTGCAGTGAGACGGTTCTTGTAGCCATCTACCAGTCTTCGACATCGGTCTGAGGAAATTTTACCCCACTCCTCAATGCAGAACTTTTTCAGCTGTGAGATGTTTGAGGGTTTCTTGCACGTACAGCCCTTTTCAAGTCACCCCACAGCATCTCAATGGGATTCAAATCTGGACTTTGACTTGGCCATTCCAGGACTCTCCATTTCTTCTTTTTCAGCCAATCTTTGGTTGATTTACTAGTATGTTTTGGGTCATTGTCATGTTGCATGGTCCAGTTCCGCTTCAGCTTTAATTTTCTAACTGATGGTCTCACATGTTCTTCAAGCACCTTCTGATACACAGTAGAATTCATCGTGGATTCTATGATGGTGAGCTGACCAGGTCCTGCTGCAGCAAAGCAGCCCCAAACCATGACACTTCCACCTCCATGCTTCACAGTTGGTATGAGGTTCTTTTCTTGGAATGCTGTGTTTGGTTTCGCCAAACATGTCCTCTGCTGTTGTGTCCAAATAATTCAATTTTGGACTCATCTGTCCAAAGAACATTATTCCAGAAGTCCTGGTCTTTGTCAACTTTATCTCTGGCAAATGTCAGTCTGGCCTCGATGTTTCTCTTGGAAAGCAAAGGTTTCCTCCTTGCACACCTCCCATGCAAGTTAAACTTGTACAGTCTCTTTCTGATTGTAGAGGCATGTACTTCTACATCAACAGTAGCCAGAGCCTGCTGTAGTTCTCGAGATGACACTTTAGGGTTTTGGAGACCTCTTTTAGCATCTTGCGGTCTGCTCTTGGGGTGAACTTGCTGGGGCGACCAGTCCTGGGCATGTTGGCAGTTGTTTTGAAAGCCCTCCACTTGTAGACTATCTTCCGGACAGTGGAATGGCTGATTTCAAAATCTTTTGAGATCTTTTAAATCCCTTCCCAGACTCATAGGCTGCTACAATCTTTTTCTGAAGTCCTCTGACAGCTCTTTTGTTCTCACCATGGTGCTCACTCTCACTTCAACAGTCAGGAGCACACCAAACTAAATGTCTGAGGTTTAAATAGGGCAAGCCTCATTCAACATGCAGAGTAACGATCTACTAATTATGTGCACCTGGTGTGATATACCTGTGTGAGATCTGAGCCAATTTAAGAGGGAATACATGTGAGGGTGTCCTATCTTTTCCTCAGTTAGAATAGGCATTTTTGTAGAATGACATTTACAGAAGATCTTGAAAAGACTTTTCTTCAGTTTTCTTTGTTTAGTTGGATTACTTTAATCTCTCTGTATTGTTGAAACGGAGATGAAATAACCATTTATTAAAAATGTTACAAAAACCACATGCTTTCAAAGGGTGTCCTAATGTTTTCACATGACTGTAAGAAGTAATCGCGACTGTTTTTAACACAGCATGTTAAAGCACCAACAAGGGGTGAAGCCTGTCTGGATTTAGTATTCTGTAATAATCAGGATAGAATTGAGGGTGTAGAGGTGATTGAACCACTAGGGTCAAGTGACCATAATGTAATACAATTCTCAGTATTTTGTAAGAGTACAGATGCAAAGACTAAAATTGTTAAGTTGAACTTTAGTAGGGCTAATTTTGAGCAGATGCGACAAAGTCTAAGTAGGATAGACTGGGATAAGCTTTTAAATGTGGAGACAGTCGAGGAGCAGTGGAACAGGTTTAAAATGTTTTACATGTAATGCAGGACAGATACATACCTAAATTTGGAAGTAATAGGAAACTAAAAAAAACTCCACGATGGATTAATAAAGATTTAAAAAAAGTTGCAAAGGAAAAACTGCTGTATAAGGCATATAAGACTAATGACTGCAAAGAGAACCGTAGCGTATGAGAACATGAGGGCAACCATTAAGAAGGATATCAGAGAGGCTAAAAGACAGTTGGAGAGGAATATAGCAGATAAGGCGAAAGAAGACCCCAAGAGATTCTTTCAGTATTTTAGTAGTAAAAGAACAGTTAAGGAGGAGGTCAAGTTCATCAGGAATAGTAAAGGGAATTAAAAGATACAGACAATGAAATAGCAGATGCCCTAAACTTACATTTTTCTGAGGTGTTTACAAGTGAGCAAGTGGATAACCTGCCAGAGGTAAACGCAACTACTAAGGAGGTACTGAGGGATTTGGAAATTGTAGAGGGAGAAGTGCTGCTCAGATTAAATAAGATGAAATCAAACAAATCACCAGGCCCAGATAATATTTATCCTCGTGTTCTTAAGGAGGCTAGTGAGTACATATATAAACCCTTGACACATATTTTTAGGAAGTCACTGTGCACTGGAGAGATTCCAAAGGACTGGAAAATGGCAAATATCATCCCATTATATAAAAAGGGTGACAGGGCAGATCCAAGCAACTATAGGCCAGTAAGCTTAACAAGCATCACAGGAAAATTAATGGAAGGAATTATTAAGGATAAGATTGAGCAACACATGCAAGGACAGGAGTTATTCTGAACAGTCAGCATGGGTTCAGAAGAGGGAGGTCGTGTTTTACTAACATGTTGGAATTCTATGAGGAGGCAACAAAAGGATACGATCAAAGTGGAGCTTATGATATTATTTATCTGGACTTTCAGAAAGCATTTGATAAGGTGCCACATGAGAGGTTGGGCATCAAGTTAAAAGAAGTGGGAGTTCAGGGTGATGTTTTTAGATGGGTGCAGAATTGGCTCAGACACAGGAAGCAGAGGGTGATGGTGCGAGGAACCTCATCAGAACTGGCGATGTTAAGAGTGGTGTTCCACAGGGGTCAGTGCTAGGGCCGCTGCTATTTTTAATATATATAAATGATTTAGATAGGAATATAAGTAACAAGCTGGTTAAGTTTGCAGATGATACCAAGATAGGTGGATTAGCAGATAATTTGGAATCCGTTATATCATTACAGAAGGACTTGGATAGCATACAGGCTTGGGCAGATTTGTGGCAGATGAAATTTAATGTCAGTAAATGTAAAGTATTACACATAGGAAGTAAAAATATTAGGTTTGAATACACAATGGGCGGTCGGAAAATCGAGAGTACACCTTATGAGAAGGATTTAGGAGTCATAGTGGACTCTAAGCTATCAACTTCCAACAGTGTTCAGAAGCCATTAAGAAGGCTAACAGAATGTTAGGTTATATAGCACGATCTGTGGAGTACAAGTCCAAGGAGGTTATGCTCAACCTTTATAATGCACTGGTGAGGCCTCATCTGGAGTACTGTGTGCAGTTTTGGTCTCCAGGCTACAAAAAGGACATAGCAGCACTAGAAAAGGTCCAGAGAAGAGCGACTAGGCTGATTCCAGGTCTACAGGGGTTGAATTATGAGGAAAGATTAAAAGAGCTGAGCCTTTACAGTTTAAGCAAAAGAAGATTAAGAGGTGACATGATTGAAGTGTTTAAAATTATGAAGGGAATTAGTACAGTGGATCGAGACTTGTATTTTAAAATGAGTTCATCAAGAACACGGGGACACAGTTGGAAACTTGTTAAGGGTAAATTTCGCACAAACATTAGGAAGTTTTTCTTTACACAAAGAACGATAGACACTTGGAATAAGCTACCAAGTAGTGTGGTAGACAGTAAGACGTTAGGGACTTTCAAAACTCGACTTGATGTTTTCTTGGAGGAAACAAGTGGATAGGACTGGCGAGCTTTGTTGGGCTGAATGGCCTGTTCTCGTCTAGATTGTTCTAATGTTCTAATGTTCTAAGTTTTAAAATAAGCACCGATTTAAAGTGTGACAAAAAAGTGCCATAAAAAGTCATATAAAATCATTGCACAGAATCGTCACACTTTTAGGCTTAGGATTTTATATATAGAGAGTAGATAGCTCAAATGTTACTACAGGCCAGACATACTGAAGTACAGAAGGAATTAATTACAAAAGTAATTTATTTATTTATTTAGGTTATGTTAATTAATACTTTTAAATTGTCACTATATTTGAATATGGTGTGTATGTTTATTTGCATGCGTGAGCAAGAGTGGTCCCTGTGATGGATTAGAGTTCCATCCAGATCATTTTCAGCCTACAGAACTCAGTCCATTGAAGGACATGTTTCTAACACAGCCCATGAATGCAGCTGAATATTCTGCCATGCGTACTCTTTCTCACTTTTATGTAAATTATTTTTTAGAGATAAAAAAAATCAACAAGGCACAAGTAGAACAACTAATTACAAAAATAACCCTCATAAAAAATCAAAATACAGGTATTAAAATTAAGGATTTGGGAAAATACCCTCAAATCAAAATTAAGAAAATGCTGAATGGCAAAATAGAAATAAAACTCAGCACAAAAAGCACCTGCAAAACAAAGGCTAAACCCCAAACACAACTCTAAATGGAACAGCGTAGCTTCACAAAAATATATCACAAATATACAAGAACCAAAACAAAAAAGGAGCCAGAACAAAAAGCTGTCAAAATGAGTTAGGACAAGAGTTAGGGAGCATCACCACAATGCACACACTTTAAATAGAGAAGCCACAACTGTTGCCTTTTGAAGAAATGCAGCTGGACATAATTAGTCTTAACTGATGGCCTCAGTTCTCGTAAGCAAAACACAAAGCAAAATGAAACATGTAATTAATGAAATAAATGATTAATTACATAATGCTTAGACAAAAAACACAGGGCTCTGACAACAAAATAACAATATTGGTGTCAATCTTTGGGTTTTTAAAAACCTGCTTGATTACAGACTTTTTTGTTCACCTCATGCCTTATTCTGAGGTTAATCTGAGATAATCTGCTTCATTACTACTTCTTTTCTGTTTTCTGTTGTTTATGCCAAGTAACCACTGAAATCTACTCTACCTTTTGAGTACATTTTGTCTGACATCACAATTTTACCAGGGGACAAATTTGCTCACCAATTGGACTGATAGTGTCATGAGGCTGCAATCAGTCAGTAATAGTATGAAAATTGTGCAAAGATTTTAATCCTCTTGACTAATGTTTCATAAATTAGGTCCAGGGGGGGTGCCTGTGACTGTATGTTTTTGCTCCAGTCAGTTTCAGAATCAGTGTTTTACTGCTGACTGAACACATTGTTTAGTTAGCTTGACTTTCTTCTTTTTCTTGATTGTCTTCTTCTTCTTTTCTACATTAAAAAAATCACAGTAGTCTCAGATTAATATTTATAAGAGATCTAAAAATGTTTGCAAATTTTGATCCCTAAATTGAATTCTAACCTTCTTCTTCTTTTGGCTGCTCTCATTTAGGGATTGCCACAGTGGATCATTTGTCTCCATCTATCCCTGACTTTTACATAATTTTCTTCCACACCAACTGCCTTCATCTACTCTCTCACCAAACCCAAAAACCTTCTCTTTGGCCTGCCTGGCGGCTCCATCCTCAACAATATTTTCCTAATGTACCCCTTATCTCTCCTCTGTATAAGCCCAAGCCATCTCAATCTAGCCCCTCTCACTTGCTCACCAAACTGTTGTACCTGTGTTGTCCCTCTAATATACTCATTTCTAATCATGTCTATTGTTGTTACTCCAGGTGAAAATTGTAGCATCTTCAGCCCGGCCACTTCCAGCTTTGCCTCCAATGTGTTTTTGCCAGTGCCAACGTCTCCAAACGATACGTCATAGCTGGTCTCACTACCGTTTTATATACCTTTCCTTTCACTCTTGCAATTATTCTTCCATCATAAATCACTCCTGTCACTCTTCTCAAACCAGTCCACCCTGCCTGCTTTCTCTTCACTTTTCTGCCGCACTCTCCATTGCTTTGGACTGCTCTCTCCCTTTACTAGTCATACTGCCAACATTCAAAGCTCCAACTCTGAACTCCACACTCTTTAACTTCCTCCTCTCCCATTGTCTTTAATATCGCTTTGCCCCTCTTGTTCTCCTTTGCCTTCTTTGACCAGAAGTAACATAGTTTCTGGTGTTCCCCTGCTGGATAGCAGCATTGGTGGCAGTTGTTGGTAACCCTGTCCTCAACAGATCCGGTATGGACATCCTGTTTCTCATCTACTTGTTTGTAACCCTTCTCAATTTACCCAAGCTAAAACTGCAATGGCTTCTGCAACCCCGGTAGCTGGGTATAATTATATTCTAAAACAGAATGATGAGATTTAGCAAGAAGTGGCATATACACAGAGGCAAACATTACTGAATGCTGAAAGAATGCAGTTACTTCAGTGTCAGACCCCCTAGTGAGGTCTTTAATAAATCATGGCTAAAATAACTAGAACATCTGAAACAGGTGAAATGAAATGATAATGATGAGGATGAAAATCCTTCATAGCTATGATAAAAACACTAAATTGCTCAAATGTAACACATATTAATATTTACTAAATGCTAACTGAAATATAGTAAACCCAGTTTTTTAAGATTTTTAAATTAATTAAGGAAGGAGTTCAATTAAAAACAGAACTGGTGGCAACAAAAACCAGCAGCCACCAGGAGGACCCCAAGACTGATCTTGAGAACCATTACCCTATTCAAAAGTAAAACAAAATCAAAGATTCACCACAAACTCTGAGGAATAACAATTCAAACAAAAAAAATAATGTAAATTTCCAAAAGATCTAGGCTACCTGGTCACCAAACAATTCCCTGGACTTCCATGCAAGTAGGAAAGACTATCTGGAATGTGAAGAAGAAGGTACAAGTCTTGAATTAGTCTGCTGCTTTGTAGTGTCACATAACAAAGAGATAATTATGACCAAGCAGTATGATATATATAAAAGATCTCTTCACCATATCCAAGGAATATGTTCTTAGGTAATACATTACATTTCCCCTAAATAACACCAAACTTAGGTTTGCTTTTTGACTGTATGTACCATATATGTATAGACTGTATCAATAGGTTTAAATACAATGTACCCATCAAAACCTTTTGTAAGGAGTATGTGCAAATAAACATTTTATTTGAGCCTAGGACCTATGTCATGGTGGTTTGTGTCTGGAGTTTGGGGTGCTCCTAAGTAGTCACAGTATCAACATGCTTTATATTTCAAATGTGTTTTACTGTCACTCCTTAGGACTTTCATATTTGTCTGTAGAAAGAAAGCTCAATTGATGTATGTACAACAAACAAAACTGAATATTTAATTTACTTTGTACATACAGTCTGTTATTTTGAAATTTGTTAGTTGACAGACTTGGTTAGCCTGTTCCATACAAAGGATTTCAATTTCTGTGTTTAGGTTGGTGTGAAATGTGTCCAGAAAAGACAGAAACCTCAAAAACTTATTATTACAGTGACTCACAACCACCCCTATTCTATCTCTAAAAAATTAATACAATATTAATTTCAATAAAATGTCAAGATTCCAGTCAGCATGACAAAGATGGATCTCACAATAGCACAAGGACAACACGCCAACTCTGCACAGATGGCTCCCAGATCAGAATCAAACCTGAACCCAGCACTATTTGCTTTTTAATGTCTGTTTTAAGTATAATCTGGTAAAATAAAGCACTCACTTGACATTAATTTAGCAGTAAAAAAAAAAAATAATAACATAAGATAGCTTTTGCATTATATTTTCTGGTTATTATTTCCTCATTTTCTCTATATTTTCACAGCATTACAAGATGACTAATGCAGCTGAAGAGTCTTGGAATGCTAGCAGCTTAAATTATGAAATGAAAGGAAAATTGTGGGTAAAAGCACCCAGCAATAAATAATCAGCTTCAGCGACAGCTGTTACATTGAAATCTGATTTTTGTATTCTTTTTTTTTCTCCAGCTCAGTAAAATTATCATGGCCCAAACAGAGTGATTCAGGCAGTAAAATCACTCTGGATATCTTGAAAGAGAAAGTCTGAGGAAAACTGCAGTAACAATCCAGTAATCAAATTACTTATCTAAATATCAATTGTGTATCAGTTTTGTCTTTTATGCATCTGTTACTGTGATAGTAATAAGCTAATGTATAGACTCTGTGGTCCAAGATTTTTTTTACTATTTTGTATTAGCCCTGTGCTATTATTTAGTTAAGAACTATTAAATTGTGTAATGGATGTCCATCTCAAAGTGTCAGTCTCCACAAAGTTTTAATGCAAGACCACGTACAGTACATTATTATGCAATACTGTAGACACTGACTGCTATTTGCAGATGAAGAATTCTAAATATTACTGTTTTGTTTTACAAAATTATAAAATAAATGAAATGCTTTTGCACTCAATTATTAATGAAATAATGAAACGGATTATTAAGTAGAACTGTTACCTATATAGCAAAGGAAACTTATTTTCCAAAGGCACATTTTCATCACTATTATTTTCTCCACATCTAATATTATTCTTAGAAATAATACTTAAAGTATTCATCCATCCATCCATTTTCTAACCCACTGAATCCGAATACAGGGCCACGGGGGTCTGCTGGAGCCAATCCCAGCCAACACAGGGCACAAGGCAGGAACCAATCCCGGGCAGGGTGCCAACCCACCGCAGTAAAGTATTTAATAATAAAAGTAATATTTTTTCATTTCATATTTCAATGCTTTATTTACGTTAACCTTACCTTTAAATCATACTCTGGTTAATTTGGATAATTTATCACTAAAATCCCACTCATGTTCTGGATAAAAAGAGAAGGTAACATTTTATTGCTTGAGCCACAATATTTAGCAAAGTTTCATTTGCAAGTCAGAATAGCAGAACTGAAAAAAATTAAAACCGTGAAGGTGAGACCTTGGGACTGGAATTGTGAGAGCGCACTGTGGAAGTGGGCGCAGTCTCTCCTCTAAGCCGACGCTCGCTCACCAGCGGGCTGATTTCAGATAGGCATGGCCTTGACGTGCCATTCAGAGATCCTGCCGATTGGAGGAGAAAGACGGTGCCAGGTCAGGTGATCGGCACAGAAGCTGTGGATTTATCAGAGTCTGTTGGAGCTGTCTTGCACCAAACCCGGATGTGGGGCTAAGTGATAAATATTGATTATTTCCCCCATCTCGTTACCGTGGGCGGTGCGGGGCTCAGTTCAGCACCACAACGAAAGACAGCTCCGCAGGAAAGCTTGTCGAGCAAGGGGCTGCCTTCCCTGCTGCGTAGGCGAATGCACATAACGTGGCGCCCTTTCCTTGAGATTAGGAACACCTGACAGAGATTTTGACGTTATCGTGGAAGATTTCCTGGGACAGCCAAGGCGTGCACCTCTCTGTGCTGGATAGCGATGGCGGAGTGCGGGCGAAAGGCGCTGTCCCTGCTCGAGGCGGCCCGTTCTCGGTATGAGAGCTTACAGATTTCCGACGATGTTTTTGGAGAGTCGGGAGATGACAGTAGCGAGAACCCATTTTACAGCACCTCAGCCGATTCGAACTCCGAGAACTACACGTCGGAAAGCTACAGCGATGAACAGCGGGCTGGAGACTTCAGCAGCAACCAGCCCGGCTGCCCGACCGGTTCGATGTCAAACTGCCAGGCGGAAGATGAAGACTGGAGCGACAACTTGCGAGAAATTACTGTTCGCCCTTACAGTGAAACCAGCGGTAAGGATTTTGTTTGTTTGTTTTCACCTAGTTGCTATTTGACCGAGCCGTGTTACAGATATTAGGGGAGTTCGAGTGAAACTTGGTTCAAGAGCTTTGTAGAGGTGGACAGATTTGGAGGAGCCATTGGGCTTGTAATGATGCTGTGCATTGTGATCCCAGCAAATGAGCTCCATAATTTGCCCATATATATATATATATATATATATATATATATATATATATATATATATATAACGTTTTGAAATTTCGTGCTCACTGGAATACCTATTTGTACTTGAAAAGTAACAAATGGATGGAAAGGTAGCATTATGAAACTATTGATAAACTATGGCAGCTGAACATCTTAAAGAAATTGCTACTGAACATGCTTCAGGTTTTCCTACAACAGCAAATGTTTGCCATATCCATTTGAAAAGGGGCATACAGTTACGTTACTACATAATATAACGTAATCAACCACACCCCCCCAACTTAAGGTGGCGGAGGCCTGAAGCTAATCTTGGTGGTTGCAGGCATAAGGCAGAAACCAACCCTGGAAGGACTGCTGTTCCACTGCAGGGTCGACTTATACGCATACTCGGACAGAGCTCATTTGGAATTGTTGATTAATCTTAACAGTACAGTACATCTTTAGATGTTTGAGATTAAAGCTGGTATACCTATAGGAAAGCCCACATGGACACAGGGACAGCATGTACAACAATTGCTTTTGGGTTTCAAACCCATGATGATGGATCCGTGAGGCACCACCATTTTTAGTTATTGGGGTAATTATAATCTTGACAGTTTTTTCAGTGGACATTATACCCTCCGTTACACATGGAGAATTTACCTATTGATGTCTACATTCATATTTGACCTTCAGCTGGTCATCATCTATAAATCAAACATGGATAAAAAATTATATATGTCAAGCACATTTCTATTTTGTCATTATTTATTAAATTTAGTAATCATCCAGAATTCAGTACCTTACATGAAAAATGATGCCCCCTTGTGATTCAGTATCTTGTGGTACACGCTTTAGCAAACACCACATTTTCTTTGAGTCTTACCAATATGCACAGCTCTATTTAGGTATTGCCTCTGGATCTTTGTAGGGTTTAGCTTTGAATTTCTTCTTTCTTCAGCTAATCTATCAAGATTCACTTGCATGCTTCTAAATGATTTCCCTTTTGCTTCTTTCTCCTTTGGCTCAGCCTTAGTGGTCTGACATATAGCCTCGTCTCTTACTCTACTGTGTAATTCATGGAGTTTTAAAACAAAATATTCATGTGTAAAGGCAGTTAATCCACCTGCTCTACTCCCTATTTTTTTTAACTCCAAGGCCAAGCATGCATCTAATATTTGGGTGTGAGTGTCCATTGCAGGACTCGTTCCTGTCTTTTGCCTAGCCATGCTGGGTTTGGCTTCATCTAAACCCGGACTTACTGTTGAACTAAGCTACTTTGGAGAATGAATGAGTGAAAGATGTTTGCTTATGGACAAATGGCTCCAGGCTTTGGTTTTCTCTACAAAGCACAGTGTGCTAGAAGTTTGGTGTTTCCTTAACTATTGTTTGTCATATTACTGTGAGTACAATTTGTAGTTATTTTACTGCTGTTCATGCATATCCAAGCCACGCTGAATATCCAAACAACTGTATGTTCTTGGAAAGCAGGGGTCTTTTCCTGGTGGTGCTGCCTCAGTCATTTCCTAGTAGTGGACTCGCTCATTATATTCTGTTTAGTCTTTTATCTGTTTTTCTGTAGCATACAGTAGATTACAATTTTAGGGTTACATATATGCCAGTGTGCATTTTGTTATTAATTATTGCTATGCTCACTTTTTTTAAGTTTTACTTTTTTGATTCATAGGAAAGGTATAAACAATAATTACATTGGACTGTTATCATATAAATTAAACCAAAACTTTGACATTTACTAAAATAAAAAAAAAGTATAGATCCCAAAATGCAAATATAAGGGTCATGGAGGCTCCTGGAGCGTCATATACAACCCCATCTTAGAGAAAATTTGGAAAGACAGCCAATTAGGAATAGATGAATAAGGCCTTAAAATGTGTGTATTTGTAGATTGCTTTAAGGTTTTAAGATGCCTTTATTATCTTTCCCTAAGTTTACAGTACATGTTGCAACTTTTTTAAGACTGGTTCAAATAAGGGTTCGATCCTTTTCCACAAAGTTCAGGGAGCTTCATATCAAGCCTGAAAATTTTCTAGTTTTTCTTTCTGCGTGAGAACACCTTCTTGGAACCATCTAAATGTATTGGTGCACTAAATTCAAATAAGAGCTCAAATAGAAGGCTCCTACTTTTTCATACAAGACTATGCTGTGTTATGTGTATTTTTTTTTTATTGAAACCAGAGTGAAAAATGAAACATTTAAATATTCTAGATGCTCTGTCAAAAACAGGACATTTAGCCAAACAGCTTATTAATTAAAAATGAATCTATTGATAATAAAATCAAATTGAGTCAAAGGTTGCAGGTCTCTAAGGTGCTGCTTTTAGCCACACTATGAATCAACTGGTTCTACTCTCAGGATGGCATTCCCGTCTGCTGAAAATGCACCCTTGTGTTTACACCATCACTTTCTCCAAGCAGTTGAATTCAGACCTGCCACTGTGTCTGATGCAGGAGAATGTAATGGAGGCAATGCACAATCTACTCTATTTCAGAAGGATTTAAGGTCTGTAAAGGTGGTAATAGCACACTCTGTGCCATAAAGACATCCATGTAGCCTAACATTTCTGTTAAAAGGATGGTTTACCAAAGAACCCATCTTGTGCACAAGTGTTTATGCTAACTTATTTTAATGTAATAATTTTAGGTAACACTTTACAATAACATTCTTTCTTTTTATAAATTAATCTTTACAATGGATGAGTAATTGCAAATGTAAGTATTATAATAAAACATAAAAAATGTGTGAATAAAAGATGGGTAAAGATGAAAGGAAGTACTGTACACTGTTAATGAAAATTATTATAAAGTGTTACAAAGTATTTTGGGCTAATTTACAATCTGTTAAATAAATCAAAAATGAAAATGAAGCATGTTGATTTGCACAATTTCATTTCAGTTTTGTCTTACCAATCTTACAAATGGCAATCAAAAGCAAACTATGGCTTAAAAGTATACACGGAAATGGAACATTCCAATTAATGGAGCAACATATTATACAGTGGCATAATATGTGGGCTAACTGTATTTAAATTGGTAATAAAATGGCCAGTTGCAGGGTATTTCTTTCAGTCACATAACTGTTTAAAGGTGAGAATGGTAAACTTTTTTTTTTTGTGTGTGAAATTGATATTAAAGCCTTGATTATTTTAAGCACTGTGAACAGTGCTGAGCATCAAATCGGAGACACACAAGACCCAGCACCACATTGTGGGAAACCCTTCCATATAGCGCTTAAGAGGACAATTAACAGCTAATACACAGCTAATATACAGAATAAATACTTGCTCTTTACTCTCTGTCCACATCCCTCCAGCGAGTGTCACTTTCCTTCCTCCCAGCTCTGAGTTGCCCTGATTTGGCAGGGAGGTTCCTTTTACCTTACACCCAGTAGTACTTCCAGTGCCAGGACATAGCCCGATGGAAGTACTTCTGGGCCAGGCGGAAGTCTCTAGAAGGCATAGATAATTCTATATCTGTAGCATGGGACTACATTTCCCATCATGCCTGTGGGTTGAAAAGTAGGGGCAATGAGACAAGAATGCTGCCCTCCTGTGTGTCAGAGGTGTATATGCTTTAGAAAAATTAACTCTGATCCCTGCATACTTCTGGCCTCCCTTCCTGGCAAGGGATCAGTACTTGACCTGGTCAGTATGCCAGATGATTTCTAATGACACTTACAATACACATTTGCAAATGCATATAAAGGATATTCGTACAGCCCTCTATGTTCTGCTTTATTGTTAGGTCATGGGGAGGTGGCTGGCAGCAACGGGTACAAAGGATGAATCAACCCTGTAAGAATGACAGTCCATTGCAAGCCATACTGATTAACATTTGACCAAATCACAGTTGATTTGTTTGGAATGTGGGAGGAAACCAGTATAGACAGAAAACAGACAAGGGGAAGAGTATATATTCAACTTTAATCATGTTCATGATAGCAATCAAACTGGTAAGTGAAAAGATTAAAGATGTATTTAAAACTTCACTTAGTCAATATAAGTTACTTTGGCTTATGTTTGTATCATGCAAATCCTGTTAAGCCTTCTCTGCAGCACTGATGCCTCTCTGTGGCTTGCACATCTGCCTGTTTTGTCTGGTGTTTTCACTCAGGATCACTCATTTAGTCTCTGTTCGCTTATCTGTCTGTGCACCAGTTGTTATAAAAAATAAAAAAGTTAGTAAGCCATTGTAATGTGTCCTTATCTTAAAAGTCACCTTGGGGAAATAGCGTCTGCCAAAAATACCCAAATAATTTATTTTGACACAATTTTAAAACATCCAGTTTATGTACAGAAACATTATTGCCAGCCAAACTGATTTCCACGCAGCTGCCTGTGCCTTTTTTAAGCCCTATATTTCAAGCATGGACGCCAACATCAGCAGGGTACTTTGCCAGAATCTAAATCTTCTGATTTATGAAGAACAGACCAGACCAATGTGGATTTTTCCTTTCTTACACTCACATTATTTGACTAGAAGATGATTTTTGGCCATCTACCTTATCAGAAAGAAGCATTTAATTCTCGCGTATTTGCATAAACTATTACATTTTATGCACTACTGTATTTTCTCCTGCATATGTCATCCACACCAGGCAGAAAATCAAAGGCAGAAAAACTGGAAATTATAGCTTGTTTTGCAAAATGGATATTATGGGAAAGGAGACAGTGCTTTAGGTTTGATGCAATGATTTTTGCAACATATTATCTGTATTACTATATCATTTGTATGACTGCATCTTTTAATTGAAAGGTGTGTTGTGCTTTTTCTCTTAATAATAATTCAAGAAAACATTTCACAAGTACCTCAAATGAAATGATGCCAAAGTTTGCTTATGAAAACCTTATTGATTCATTTAGTTTTGGAGTTGTATACTTATTAGATTGCTTGGCAATTCTAATTTGGCCTAGTGTGAGCATGAACTATCACCTTATCCATGATGGACTCCTGTCTTGTGTGCAGTGCTGCCCCGATAAGCCCTGGACTCCTGTTGGTTGTGTTATGAGATAAGCAGAAGATTTAAAATGCAGAGGCATGCATGGTGTTCAAACAGCTGAGGCAGGCATATGTCACTCAGATCATTACATTGGCTTCCTATTGTGGCACAAATTAAGTTCAATTCCTTGATGCTTGCCTATAGAGTAGTCAATGGGTCAGCACCTATGTATTGTATATGGAGAACATGTGAGGTCTTATGCTCCTTCTCAACCACTTACCTGTAGGTCTGCTGATAGCCGGCATCTTGCAATGCCACCTCTGCAGACTCTTCGTGTGTAGCTCCAAGCTGGTGGAACAAACAGCTCATGTCCATCCAAACTGCTGACACCCTCATTGTGTTTAAGAAGCATTTGAATACCCTTCTGTTTGGTGAATTCTGGTCCAACGGATATTAGCTGTTAGGTTTTGTAACCTGAGAATTGTAAGCTACTTGAGTTTTGTTCCAAGCTCTTCAATTGTGAGGATCGATTTTGTAACCTTGTCCTGAAACACATGTTCTGAAACAGTCCCCAGACTAAAGTTTACTCAATTATACTGACCTCTTTTTTTTTTTTTTTTTTTGATAAAAGCATCTGATAAGCAAAAATATACTGTAAATGTAAATGCAATCACACTGCTGTCATAGTGTTCATGATTATCATTTTAAGACAATCTGTACTCTCTTACAAAAATAACCCATACTGAGTAAAGACATTTATAGAATGCCGACTTTGGTAGTCAAAAACTAGTGTGTGATCTTTAGATTTTGTAAACAATGAAGCAGTAAGGACTCTGGTAAGAAAGCAAATAACTAAAACAAACATTTTGCATAGTAACCTGCATTGCATATCTCTTTTCTACTGAATGGTAAAGGTACAGTGAGTTGTCTGAGATTTAGGGATATAGCAGCAGATTGGCCTATGACTGTTAGGTTAGGTTAGGTCAGACTTTATTCTCTCTTTTGAGAAAGTTTCCCTGGACATTCAAGAGAATGCATGTGTCCCAGTCTCATACATATCACTTACACTAATATATTATGCAGAATATTACACAACTACCCTACACCAAAAATATTACATATTTCCTTTAAAAAAATGGAAAAACTAATCTCTTATTATTTAATACATTTAATTTATAGTGGAACTAAGGAAAATATGTACCTGTTCAGCTTACAGGCTAGTAACCTGTATCTCTTACCTGAAGGCATTAGCTCATACTCCTTATAAAGAATATGAGTTGGGTCACCAGTTATTTTAAGGCCCTGCCTCCTCACTTTCTCCTCAAAAAAATCTCTTAGAGAGACGATGGGGTCAGTATGCTGATTATTTTTACCTGCTCTTCTGATCAAATTTTGGAGTTGTGATCAAAGTCTCACAGTCACTTTACCAAAGCATATTATAATACCATAACAAATAAGTGATTCAATAGCTACTCTATAAAACTACAACATAATATTTTTTTCCACTCCATGGACCCTAAGCCTTCACATGTTATGGGTTTAGGTCTCATTCCCAGTCATTGTCTGTGCAAAGTTTGTATATCATCTGCATATTTATGTAAGTTTCTTCCCAGATAGCCTGATAGTCTGTTTCCCCAAAGATGTATGTTTAGGCTAATTGGCAGTTCTAGTTTGGATTGGCCCCATTTGAGCTTAGATGTATGCATGAGTGTGTACTGTGATGGCCTTGTGCCCCATCTAGAATTGTACCTTACCTTGCACTCAATACTGCCAGTGATACTTGTATTACTGGCAAAGACCCATTGGACCATAGAGATGCTAGCTAAGGTCTAGGCTCCTGCATTCCTAAGTGGGATCACATTGGGACAGAAATTGAACCAGATATTGAATCATATGTGTGATTTCTGAAGCACAGTACTTCTGTTTGTTCTACCTTGAAAATTAGAGCTTTCTTTTATAAGTGTTGGAGTTTTATATCGTGCTTAGGCATTTATTTGCTTGGCAATACACATGAATTCTGTTGCTTTCAACACAGCCGTATTTGTGGTTTATCCTTAAGCTCTTTACCTGACTAAAGCAGAATACATCTTGTATGTCTGAGTGATCAGTTCACCTATCAAAGGATGGAAGAAAAGCATGAAAATATGAACATAAAACTCCACCCAGGCAGTGTCCAGCTTGGAATATTGAACCCAGAACTGTGAAACAACAGTATTACTCTTTAAGTAAAAGTGAAATGATGTAGCTTAACATCCACATACTTTTCACTAGACCACTTGAGTCTGACTTAGTTGAATTTCCTATAGAAGTGTATGTATTATTCTTGATTAAAGTTAGGCATTACCTCAGTTCAAATATCTTTAATGGTGGCCAAAGGACTTAGCTGAATCTGGAAAAAAATAATTTAATTGATTTCACATTCCCATAATAGAAACTTTGGATCACATTCATGTTCTGGAAATATCACTAATGGAAATGACAAGAACGTCCTAGCAAAGTGGTGGAAAAATTGGGTAAGAAAAATAAATCCACTACAATGTAATTTCTTACAGGTACAAAATCCTTTTGGCAATAGTTAGACTTTCATAAGTGATACTTAAAATGGGAAATGCTGCCAAATAAAGAGTAATGATCTGGTTAATGACAGAATCATCCATCAACGTACTTAATCCCTTTAATCCAATTTTACGCTTGTGAATAACTGCTTTGGATGCAAGACAGGCACCAGATTTAGACCGGATATTAGTTCATTGTAATACAGAATGACTTTAACCTCTATAATCCAATCAAATAAAAAAATAGTGAGAATATTCCTTAGATTGAACAGCAAAAATAGAAGTTTGAACCTAAACCAGCTCATGGACTAATCCAAAGTAAGAGGAAAAAAAATGAATTTCTCTTTACTCTTCGATGTCAAGATAATTAATTTCTTATTGATTTGTTCTTAGTTAAATAACATGTTGCCCTTCTGGCAAAGGGACACCAGGTACAGGGGAGCATATGATGGTAGATGGAGTATCCATTCAAAACGTAATGTAGATTAGTGTGTATGTGCAGTGGTGGTAACACAAGAGCACAGAGAAATGATGCCATTTATGAAGGTGACTTATTGATACTTCTATCAGGGGGTTTAACACAACTCAACTGCAGGAATGAGTGTCTGTATATTTAAATGAAAACAAATGGTTTAGGGAGTGCATTGTAACCAAAGGACTCCAGAGGGTACTGCTGGCAGATAGATTATATAGTGCATCTATTTTTTAAACAATAGTGGATGAGCCACCACACTAGCTAAAGAAATCCATACATAGTAGAAGTTGTTTTTGTTTTGTTTTGTTTAAATAATTTATTTATGTGTGTGTGTTATTGGATGGACTTTTTCAGCTGTCTTTGTTTATCAGTTCCTAACTTTTTCATTATTATTTTTGAGCTTATCTTCATTATTTTCTTTGGAATTAATGTGTCTTATAGAAGATGCTCCTAAGGATCTTATTATCATGATTATTGTGAAAGGCACTATACAAAACAAAAATTGGCCAGTTGGTTTTAGGGGCAAGAAAATATAGCAGCCCTTTCAATACAAAATTTAGGAGTCTCAACTATTGAATATGATTTAGACCTTACAAGCTAATACATATATAATGAAAAGAACCCCCAAGCCTCATTCTTAGTAAAGTCGTAGAGCTTTACACACTGTCACCACAATTTGGGAAAGTAAAGACAAACAGACACAAAATTACAGTACAAATATTTAACTGTACTTTATTCAGGTTCATCCAGGTTCTTACATACATTTTTCCACCTAAAATGACCACTTAAATTATTTGACCACCAAAAAACTCCAGTTGTAATGCTCACAGGGGGCATTCATTAGTGCCTCCACTTCTATCATTTTCCAGATCAGCCAGAATTACATTTTGGGTCTGGGTCACCTCACAACCATTATGACCTCCAGGGAACGTTGCATCCTTGAAAACGTTGCAGGGTGGGAACACTGGTGCATGTTGCTGCCATTCGCCTCTGCAAAAAACACCTTGTGTTAAACTTTACAATTTTTGCACTACTTTTCAGTTTCTCTCACTGAGTGTTTTATTCATAAATGCAAATTGCTACTTTTTATTTTGGATTTGGATTTTTTATTGATTATATTTTAACCAAATTCACAACCTCTGGGATATTTGATTTGAATTTCTATACGGTTCACTAGATACAGGAAGAGTAGTGGCTCTGAGGCTAGGGATCTGTGCCAGTGATCGGAAGGTTACCGTTTCAAATCCCATAAATGCCAGAAGTGATTCCACTCCATTGGTTTCTTGAGCAAGGCCCTTAACATGTAATTGCTCCATCCTGGGTATGTTAACCTGTATCCAGCCCTGCAAGCAGGTTCTCCAACTTGAAGGGAAAGCTCAGGGGTTGGTGGCAGGAGCAGCAATCCAGCCACTGTATTAAACATCTTGCTGTCCCACTCCATTGTAACTGGTGTGGTGCTGAGGTGTTACCCCTTGCACGGTTGTGATTGGGTCCTAATTTGGGATCCTGAGGTGGTTTGTCATGTGGTTGGTGAAACAATGTGCTGTATCGGTGCATGCTCTCAACCTCTCTCACTAGATACAACCTTTTCCAATAGCACGCTGCTCCCTGATTCATGAACATTTATGATCAACGTGGATATCTCATTTTTAGGAATATTCTGTTTTTCTTCAATGTACTGGATTGCTACCAATATTTTTATGTAGCATTTTTGCAAGAGTGTGTAGCATTTCTGTGTGACTCAACTGGAGAGATGGGCTAATAACTGCACTCTCCTGTGGAATTTTCCAGGAACATGGTAGCCCTGCTGACTCCGATGATTGCCTTTTTTGTGTATTTCATACTATATTTAGTAACATTTGATTGGATCATTGCCTATTTGCTATCAACTTTTCTTGGGGACTTATGACGCTAAAACAATCACACTTGTTCATTGCACATGACTGTGTACTTAAACCTCTCAGCTCTGATTTTTTTATGTGCATCCTCTATTACTTTTGCTACATTTTCAAACTTCCAGTAACATCACTTTGCATTTCTTTTAGACTGTCACACCATTACAGTCAGCACTCACCTGTTTTCCCCCATTCCCACACACTGTGCTGATCTAATTTTAGTCAACTTACTATTCCTTAGATAAGCACTGGCTTTCAAGTACTGCTGAAATACATTTGTGATAAACTTCTCTGCTGTATATTAAACAGTTTGTCCAGAGCAAATGGTCATACAGGTTAAGCGCTTTGAGCATGGAAAAAGTGCTATATAAATAAAATGTATTATTATTATTATTATCCTTATGAATGATGGGAGGTTGATACATCTATGCATCAAACTGTGCACATGTCTACTATTTAGCATAGGAAAAGATCATTCCACAACAAAATGAATTTACTATGTAATAATCTTCAATCCCCCACATTAATTTACAGCTCATTACAATGGGCCTTCTTGTTGAGTTGCACAACCATAATGCTGTTAGACCTTGGGCTATTCTAATGGCCAGAAATCCACATCTTGGCTGTTGTTTGGGAAAAGTAGCCCTAGAAAATAGTAAAAGAAAAGAAATGATGAAGTTTAGTTTTGATTAAGAATAACAGGATCATGATTCTGTTTCTTCAGACTACAATTCCTGAAAAGACAAATTGATACAGCCTCTTGCTTTTATGTGTCTTTCCAATGGTCATGAGTTAGCTGTTTTTACTATGTTATCACTGGCCCAATTGTCCAATAACCAGATATCAAACAAGCACTGGCTCTCTTTGTTCCTGTTTCTCTTTCTCTGTTTCTCCTTCTAGTTTTACTTCTCATCAACACACTTTCATCTCCAGGCTCATTTGGTTTATGGTTTGACTCAGCTTCCCATCCTTTACTGGAGTAATTTCAAATGAAGTCTGGAAAACACTTTAAAGTCAAGAGTAGGGCAATAAAATTTTGGAACAATCCATCCACAGTTTCCACCAATACCCCCAGAGACGACTAAATCCTTAATGTCTTTAGCTCTTCTTAGCCTGTTTTGGAGCTTTTGGGCTATGTCTGTCTCTTAAAAGGGCAACAAAGGGTCTCACTAAATCATGTGCTGCCATCATATAAAATGGGTGAAAATAAGACTTCTCAGATCCTAGCATGGTCACATCTCACTCTTCTTGGGATAAGATGCTGTCCTCATTTTGGCCATGAGTTATTCAACTCGCATGCCAGTCCTTCACGGTCTAACTTCAGCTGTACATGGACAGTTAAGTGTTTCTGACAATTATTGGTTGACCTGCTCTCATGAGTCTTAGGATGACATTGCATGTTGTGTTTCTGCTGATGTTCTGCCTCTGCCTTGTTGCACTTCAAGGATATCCGGTACACACATAGTGCCTTTTCGTCCCTTGTAGACTGATCCAGTGTATCAGATGAAATTCTTTTTGTGGTTTAGATTTTGGAATTATGATAAAAATTAATGCAAAATTTGCAAGTATATTTAAAGTGTTCTATCATGAAACATGCAAACTTGTGCATGCAGAAGCAAATGGGAAGAGAGATTTTGTTTTGTCAGAGTATTAATATCTTTCTGTATTGACTTGTATGTGAATTGTATGTAATAAAAGAGCCAAGCCCCTTTAAGAATATTTCCCAGAGTGATGTGTGGATCAACATGATTTGTAAAGTCAATGCTATTAAATTTTTTACCTTTATTTTGCTTCTTTTTCAATTTCTCTTCTCTATTTTAGAAGCTTTGTTAGGTGCAGAATTTGTTTATGTGCTTATTTTCATGTGAAAAATATTTCAGAATGTTATTGTTGTTTTGCGTTTTTCCAAAGCCATGTTTCTTTATTAGGATTCCCATTCATTGCTAGGGTTAACAACTGGCAGTGCGCAGCATTCAATGTCATCCCTGCAATAGGATAAAGAATGGGGTCACACACTTCCTAACTGTCTGAATTTATAGGTAATTCAAAACAAACTTCTGACTTTGTGTGCATTTTGTATTACTGGGAGGCTTCTGCCCCCTGCTCACTTCACTCGCCAACCCCCCCGCCTGGCCTGTGCTACGTTCCATACAATTCACGCCTCTGTTGCTAATGTTGTGAAGAGGTTGGCTGACCGTACCCCAAGGAGATGCGGTCGCTCCTCCAAAATCCCTCTTAAACGGTGATACAAATTTGAAACAAATACAGTTTTTTTTTTTTTTTGTTTTTTTTTTTTACCTCCTCTTTGCTCGACCAGCTGCTGGTTTGCTTCTGTAGCTTGCGTGGCGCTTCGAACATTTAAAAGCCTGTAAAGTAGCTGTCCTTTTGTCCCACTGCCTTGTCTCTCTTCTCCCCCAGACATCCTCTGCTCCTGTTGGGGGTCCCGCTCCCGAGGCGCACCCCTAAGAAGCGGAAGATTTTCTATTCTTTTAATTGAGAGACAGAACTGTCCCCTCCAACTACACACGGAGCTCGATTCACTCCTGAAAGAGACTTGTGTTTGTTTGAACTGTCTGAATAACATTTCTGTTACTAAAATCTCCTGTGTATCAGTGCAACTCTGTGACCCAAGCGTGACAGCGTATGTGGATTTCACTTTCACCAAACAACAAATCTTTTAATTCTCGCAGATATGCCTCTTCATTGGGAAGATACACTACTTTTCCCTTATGGCAACATGAATTAGACGATCTACAAGTCTCCGACTTAAAGTTTAAATCCAAACAATATATTCAATCTCTTTTTGCTGTTCCATTATTTCACAGAGTAATAATTTCAGTTTGTTTGCGCTAATGCGATCCTTACTATAATTTTTTGGAGACTTTCAAATTTTCACACTTCCATTATATCTATCCTGCTCTGCATATGTATTGCACCAACGTTTTTGAATTCTTTACGACATTCTACTTTGTCATCTACTCTTTGTCTCGCAGGACGTGAAGGTGTCTCTGTGAGAAAGTCACGTCTCATCTCTCTGAAAAAGTCTCGTCCCAAGATTTTTTCATATAATAGAGAGAGATAAGATTCTCTGGTTCAAGATCTTTTGGTACACAATTTCGAAAGCTATGCTTCTGGAGTTCGCCTGATGTCATCAAACTGTGCAAAAAACAGTTAAGCATCATCATTGGCGGCATTGAATCTGAAAACAAGCATGAAGCCTGTAACATTTTCTTATGTTTCATAAATACAATTAGTCCTTCATGTGCTTTTAAGTAAATAAGTTCTATCTTCTTTTTACATCCTCGACTTAAGCCACTGATAATTTGTGGTATGAACACTGGCTGCTGTGTCACCTGACGCAGAAATATTGTTTCAAAATTTGTATAGCCAAGAGCTGGATGAAAAATAAATTGTCACTTTGTTGAAGTTACCAGATTGCACACAGCACACTCTTTCTGCTTGGCTCTGTGACTGAGCCCTGCAAATGACCGGCAAGAAGCTACACTTTTTGCCTTATGTCAAGTGTTGATGGGATAATAATAATGCAGGTATTTTTACTTCAGTGAAATAAGTATTGCATTAGGGTATTCATTACTTTAAAAAGTAATTAGACTATTTAACACAAGTGACTTTTAAAGTGTTACCTGCAATACTGCCCCCGAGATTGTGTTGCTATAGCAATGTACCTTCAGCTTATCAACATAAATTTAGCAGTTTTTGAAATATTGGGAAAGATTATTTCAACCCTCAGAAGTAATAATGTAATCAACCAAGCATTTGCCTCAGATTTATCTTGTGGACACTTCTGCCCATCAGTGCTAAAAGCGTGTGTAAAGCTATCGTATGCACAGACTAATGGAGTTGTCGGACATGCACTGACTGCAAAATCTTTAACTGTAACCCAGTTAAGGGTTTATATGGTCACATAACTGGGTTGCTCATGGAGAAATCCACATATGTTATAAAGAGTTTGTAAGAGACCAATAACCTTGTTTCTCAATAACCAGAATAAGGGTTTATATGGCATTTTAGAAAATGGGTTTTTGTGAATAACTGGGTTATTCAAGTGCTTGTAAAAGCACTCTGTGACTCGGCATTAGATTAAGAGGATTTGGCAATGTGTGAGCGTTGAAAGATAGTCAACTGAAATGTCTGAGAGGACATGAAAAAGCCATGTCTAGTCCTGTGTTTGCTTGGAGGCAGCACAAGTATTTGAGAAAGAAGCTGCATTTACATTATTTGAAGCTGAAGGAGTAAATCTATTTGAGCAGAAGAGTTTAACAAGTTTTTGATGATAAGAGGTGCATCTGTGTGAATAACTGATTGTTGATACATTTGTTATTTGTTAAAGCAATAGATTTGTCTTAAAAGCGTATATAAAAAAGCATTACATCCGTATCTACTGAAATGATCTGAATATTTAAATATACTGTCATATGGATTCTTTGGCTGTATCACCCACTCATACTGGCACATTAGTTTCTATTCCTGTAGTTAGTGAAAGTTATGTTTCTCTTTAATGCCTTTCTGGGCCCCAGCTCTGTCCAATCTTAAGCACTACAAGTAAAGGATACATTTGAGGACTTCTGCACTACAAGTGATTAGAGTGCATTTGTCTCCCCCAGAAATATCAAGAATGGTACGGACTAGACATCGAACTTAGCATGTCAGCCAATTGATAATCCAGCAGAGTGTATCTCCCACAGCACAGAAGCTTGCAGTGACATTTTTGAAGTAAATATCAAGCTGTTGACTGTAGCTGTGCTTAACAGCATGCTCATACTTAATAGAATTAATGAGGCTCTAGTCATACATGGATATCATGGAGGGCAAAATCTTTGCAATTTACTTTGTTGGAATCTAAGTCAGAACTGATAAATATTAATGGTGGGGCACTTTGTTAGAAATAGTCAATATAAAATGATGTGCCAGAATTCAAATTCCTCTGCACATTTAAATGTACAAGAAGTATATTTTAACATGATCCCAATTATTTGTAAACTCTATTGTATTGTTAAACAAAACATGCTAACTGTGCAAGCAGGTTAGATGGATTGGTGATGCTATGTTGGCAATTGCAAAACAAGGTAAAAACAAGGCAAGCTGGCACAGTGACCTCTATGAGGTTCCAAGGATTTATCAGAAAAGGGCAAAGAAATTATGTAATAATATTATCCAACCTCAACAGAAACAATATTATGGTGGAACGATGGAAAATGTGTTCTTCACTTTAAAAGTACTTGTTGGTAAGTGGAGTAGTCAATGCGAGATGCTTGTACCTGAGGTTGAGCACTCTTTATGTACTGTATGGTCTGCACTGGATGGATGGTTAGACGTGCAAGTACGAATTTTACTTTACTTTAACCTGAGTTCCAATCAAGCACTTATCCACCATTGCACTCAAAGAAGATTAGCTCTCAGTTGGTAAATGGGATATGAGCAGCAATTTTCTGTTGTGTAAACTGATGTGGTCTGGCAATGAAATCAGTGCCTGTGGTCAGCAAATCTGACATACCTCATGACTAGAAGTTGCATATTATAATGTTGGTTTAAACTACATTTAGCTGAAAATAAAATGCTTTGACCTAGGAAGAAGCTTTTATTAATTGTAGCTGGCTGACTGACAGAAATCAGCATATATTGTATTGTTACTTAGCAATGTGAATATATATTAAGCCCATGGAACTGTTTGTTTATTTATTTTTTTAGCATTGCCTCTGTCCATCCTGATCTGGGAAACTGCACACTATTTGTTGTATCCCTTTAATCATTAGTTTGTTGATAGCATATTTACCTAAAGTATAAAGAACTCTAGTTAAAGCTGTGTACACCCACACCACTTGCTGTAGCTCACCTCAAATGTAGAAAGGAATCTTAGCCCCCTCCACAATCCATAAAAAGAAAAAACTTTACCAACTGGGTTGAAATTGACCAAACTCCTGCTATGATTATCTACAAACAATCCCCAAGTATATGAAAGTAGCTGCCATTCCTCCACCTTGTCCTCGCCTCAGGTTACACCTTGCCAACCCCCACATCATTGTCTACACTTATTAATGGGCTGTATTGTTAACTGTTTACTTTGATGTGGTGGTGCCCATTATGTCATCCCTTGATTCTCTTTTAATGCTGTTTCGTCTAAGTGTTTAAGCAAATGTATTTCCTTTGACAGCTCATTAAATTTGACTCCATCTACATAGTTTTGTTCTTATCAACCCTTTTGTGCTCTGTTGAAGTTTTGGTTCTGTTTTTTTTTTTTTTGAGTTAAGTTTTCATTGCTTTGGTTAAGTTGTTCTGTTTAGGATGTATATCTGTTAGTCACTTTTTTAATGAAATGAGTTTGTCTTGAATCTTTTTTTAAATTTCTGTTATGGTTTTCTGGTCTTTTTTAATTCATTTTGTGTTTTGAATTATGCACATTCCAATTATGGTAATGGTTTTTGGTTTCAAAATGTATTTGATGTAATTAAAATATGTCTTTTTCCAATAGATTTTTTTTTTTGATGGGGAGCCACTATTTTGTAGAACTGTTGCCACAACATCATCATGGAAATGGAGTGAAAGTGGGGCACAGCAGCAATAATATAAAAGTTTGTGCCTGGCACTTCCTGGTCATGTAGCATTGTGGTGTAAATTTTCCTTGAAACTTTGCATGTGATTTTCTTTCGTTTAGTGTTTTCTGGTAAAAGACATTTAACTTTGATTTAAGGTATTGATTTTTTTTTTTTGATGATGGTATGTTTTGATCATCCAGTACTGAAATCTGTGTGAATCTTTGACTATGTTTTATCCTTTGTTCCCTGTTCTTTTAAATTAGTCTGCTTACATTTTTGTCAGAACAGCTTTTTAATGACCAATTATGTATTTCTTATTCCTTTCATTAGTTTAATTTCCTTACTTTCTTTTTTTAGTTTTTGATGATTTGCATTCTTGATGCTGATCCTCCAATTAGCTATGAACCCCCCAATCTCACTGAGATTGCACAGGTGGTGATCTAGCTGAAGGTAGGGAAGGCTGCAGGGATCTGTGGTATCTGGGGTGAACTTCTCCAGACTGGTGGTAATCAAGAAATCTCTGCTTCCATTTGGGAGGCGGGCATCATCCCAATTGGCTGGAAAATGGGACTTGCCATCCATATTTGGAAGGGAAGGGTGATCGCTTGGATTGCATCAACTACAGGGGGATAACACTGCTCTCTCTGCTGGGTAAGGTCCTTGCTAGGGTCATCCTCAATAGAAACTGTGATCACTTGCTTACCTACCAGAGACCGGAACAGTCTAGTTTATGCCTAAGAAATCTACAACATCCTGGCACTAAGGGTTCTAATGGAGCACAAACGTGAATATTGGCAGAGTTTCTTTGCAGCCTTTGTTGATTTTCGGAAATTGTTCGACTCATTTGATCAAACTGAAACTTTGCGGGATCCCCTGAAAGTTGCTGGATGTACAGTACACTGGTGCTGTGAATGTTGTGCAGAGTGGAGGCAGAACCTCTGTGTTTTTTACCATTTGATTCTAGGGTTTGTCAGGGGTGTGTTCTTGCTTCTACTCTGTACATTTCTTGCATGGACTGGGTGGTGGTCATCTTTCACTGATCTTGAGATTCACTGATCTTGACTTTGCCGATAATGCTGTGATCTTCACAGAGTCAATGGAGGCTCTCATCTGGGCTCTCGAGAGACTGAGTGTCGGGGCTTGCGAGTGTCTTAGATAAAAACCAAGATCCAGGCCTTTAATGACCTCTTGGGCACAGACATCAACAGTGTGTCTGTCTGCAGAGAGAGTGTCAACCTTATCCAGAGGTTTACTTTTCTTGGAAGTGATATTCATGTCTCTGTCGACTCTTTCTACGAAGTCAGTAGGCAGATTGTGAGAGCATGGGGGGTCATGAGGTCACTTGAAAGGGTGTGTGTCCCTCCCAATATCTTTGCAAAAGATGAAGGTCCAAGTCTTTAGAGTACTGGTGCGTCTGTGATGCCAATGCCTTACTCATTTAACAGAGAGGAGAGTGGCATTTCATCTGGCATTACTGGTGGCACAAAACATTTGGAGGAATGAACATTAATAGTAAAGGTTCCTTGTATATTATTACTGGAGCCAAGCAGAATAATATTTCCAAACCTGGGAGTGAAGGATAAAAATGTTGGTGGCACAGAGGCGTGGTATAAGTGAAGCAAAACTTGAGCACATGTAAACAAAACAAATATTTGCATGAATACTGAGAAATACACAAAATCCAAAAATCATTGAACACTTCAAATAATCCACTAGAACACTAAGATGCATTTAAAAAGCTCAAAAACAAAAAAAACTCTTGTCGTTCCTAGTAGGCTAAAGTCTTCATGACTCTGATTTTGTCTCTGATTCTTTTTCTTACAGTTTCATCTCCACTGTTGTAAAATGGTCATAGTTCTACAATTTGTTGCTTTTTGTCTCAATGCATGCCCAATAATCCAGGTAAGGAAATTCTAGAAAGTTGATTCTGTTCATTTGGACATAGTTTTTTTTCTGATACTTTTCATCACTCATCCAAGTGACTTCCGGACTGAGGAAGTCACTTGGATGAGTGATTAAACGTATCGGAAAAAAACATGTCCAGATGAACAGAATCAACTTTCTAGAATTGTTGGTTTTTATTTACATTAATCAGTTTCTTCTTTGTTTTCTGGGTATTTTAATAAAGCTGAATTTATATACTGTATGTGCTAGTTCTGTAATTAGTCGTGTCATTTTTAAACCCGCTTAATACAGATTTGGGTCACTGGTCCCAGCCAGCATAGAGCACAAAGCCGGAACAAACGCTGGAAAGGGACAAGTCAATCATAGGGCAAACACACACACCCACACCCACTAGTGCCAATTTAGTGTCACCAATTGACCTAAGCTGCATGTCTTTGGACAGTGGAAGGAAAGTGGAGCATCCAGAGCACTCCAACACAGTGAGAAAATGAAAACTCCATGCAGGGAGGACCTGGGACACAAACCCTGGCCTCCTTACTGCGAGGAAGCAGTGCTACCACGGTGTCACCCATGTTCTGTATTTAGTGATTGATTTGTTGACGTGGCACTCTACACCTGAACCTGACGAGTGGCACTGCGCAAGAATAAATTATATTGGATCTTGAGGCAGCAATGATAGATTGGCCATCTAGCTTTGAGAAGAGCTCTGTTCTGTGTGTTGTGCTATTTTTAATGCCCATTGCATGCCCAGCCTTCCTGGAAGGGAGTCTCTCTTTCATTTGCCCTTCAAAAGATTTCTTCCTTTTTTCTGAAAGGTTTTTTTGAGAGACTTTTCTTGTCTTCTTAGAAAGTCGATGCTGGGGGACTGTCAAATAAACAAGGTCTGTTAAAGCCCATTGAGGCACTGTTTGGGCTTTATAAAAATAAGCTGTTGTTCCTTATTTCTTGCAGTGGCTACACGGTTTTTAAGTTCATTTCATTTTAGTTTTGTAAAGTGCTTGTCACTGAGTGTAGACTCGGAGTGCTGAATGTTTAATGCTGCACAGCAATACAGCTAGACATGTGGGGTCACAGGTGGAGCTCTTGGGAGCCCCTAGGTGCTTACGTAGCACTCTTTCACTAAACCCTTAGGCTTCATCTTGCCTAGTAACATTGCTTCTGTTTTACTTGACTCTGTTTGTATTAAAATTGCCTTTTCGCTTGACTGGCTTTCAACTGTTAAGCCTCAGTTTTTATGTGCATGTTTTCACAGTTTTTAAAATCCAGCTTATTGACTTTTTGCTCACTGTATCTTCATGTCTTTTTGGGCTGTCAGATTCTCCATGAGCCATTCCTTAATTATTGTCACTGGCTACTGGCACAAAGAAACATCTCCAGGCTCAGAGCTTTACTCTAAAAGTGGATGGGTGGAGGAGGGAGATTAGCCATGCTCAGCAAGACATAGAGTGCAACTGCCTGACGTTGGTACTTACTTTCTTTTTCTCTTGTGTCAGATAAATTTGTGAACCCTGAAGAAGCAGACATTTAAAACCTATGTAATATGTACATAAAGTAAAAATAACAATGGCATTCATGATTTAGTTTTTAAATATGAGAGAAAAAGAGCTTGAAAATCCGTGAGTCGCATTTGTTATTTAGTATGTGTGAACTGCATTTATTTTTAAAAAGCATGACTGTAAATGGTATTGGGGTGTAGTACTGCCTCACCACTGCAGTCTAGGATTTGAATGAGAAACCACCAAGGAATGCACAATCCTTGTACAATATGGCTACTAAGAATGCTTGCTATATTCCTCTTATTAAATATTTGCATATGTACAAAGCATAAGGCAATATTTCATTGTATTGAATTTCATGATACGAAATACCATCAAAACAAAAAAATGTCCTTGTAGCATTTATTGTATGACATTACCACATGACTGAACACAAAGGCAATTAAAAACACTTTTGTCAAAAGCAAAAGATATAAAAATATGGTTGAAAAACTAGAGCTAAGGGATAGCATGAGAAACTGACTGCATTCTGGCAGAACCGTTCTTCATCGTTTGTATAATGATGTGACGGTAAAAGTTTTGGGTGCACAACATAAAAATCACTATACTGTTCTTGAAAGTGGGCTGGGACTGATGGTTAAGTGTTTTGCACACACATAATTCAGTGAGTTGCATTCTTGGATCAGTACATGAAAATCACAACATTGTTTTATAGATGCATTAGTGCATCCACAGACTTGTTTTCAAAATGATCAAAACCACCAAAGCACACACTTACCGTACTGGAACACTTCTCATGATACATTCAAATGCAGTTGTCACAAGAATGAGTGCTTGAGACATCACTACACCTTTTACTAGTACTATTCAGAGATAGGAGTAACAGAAAGGAGGGACTCTACAGCAGTGGATCTTGCATTTTTCTGAACAGCAGGCCTCGCGCATGGTGAAGAAAAAAGCAGACAAATTCCCAAAGCTTGTTTTCTAGTCAAATCATATGTCTGTCTTTGCTAAGTGTGTATCTAGTGAGTGCTACAAATTGGATGGGAATATTGTGGCAAGGTCTCAGAATCATGATAGGTGCTGCTATCCATATCTTTTTAAAAGGAAACGTAATGTTACAAGTTCTTCATAGATCCAGTGAGGGAACTACACTTAATGGGGTCAGTAAAGAATTCGAACAGAAAATAAAAGGTCAGCCATTTTCAGAGCCATATTTGATATTTACTTAGAAAAAAAAAGTAAATGTGGATAGTGTAGGGTCATTATTGTTAGTGTACATACAGTCTGCATTGAAATTCTTACTTGCATGTGCTAACCAGCAGGCAATATGTCGTCTTACAGTACAGTACTACAGTGTAGGGGAAATATTTTAATATTTGAGATTAGTTTAATGAAGACGAAAAAGCTTGCAAAAATGTATGTTAAAACGTCTGTGAAGATTCTCAGTCATCCAGGTGAAATTATCTGGTAGTTGAGTCATTGTAACCGGACTTCTTTCTTGTTAGGTAGATACGCTTCACTGCTCATCCAAACAGCTAAGCTGCTTGGATGAGTAGTGAAACGTATCTACCTAACAAGAAAGAAGTCCGGTTACAATGACTCAACTACCAGATATGTTAAAACTTATTTATTTGTGCATTGATTTGAATTTAATTTGCAGTGTTTTAATTAATGTCTCTTAATAAGTAACACTAAACATGCAAGTGCTCTTCTTTTTTGAAAATTTCATAAGGTGGTAATATTGTATCATGAAACTGAAATTGCAAAACGGTTTCTATTGTAGGCTAAGTGTATTGTCTCTTGCCTAATATGTATTCATTGCATTGAGTTGTAAATGCAGTGCCTCTAGATTCATGTGTTTCTGTTTATTTTATAAATAACTGAAAAATTAGAACATTAACACAATTTTGATGACAACAGACCATTCATCCCAACGAGCTCACCAATACTATTCACCAAACGAAGTACAACATTACATGATCATTTACTCCTTATGTATATAATTCGTTTTTTGTGCTGGAAGTTAAAATGTCTATCCATCCATTTTCTAACCCACAACACATCACTTTTTAGAGTTCTGGAAGAGATGGTGCCTATCCCGGTACCACTTGATTCAAGGTGGAAACGAAACTCGGGTGGTGTACCAGTCCATGACAGGGACTCTCACACATTTCACACCAGGTCATTTACCTAATATGTAAATCTTTTTGAAAGTTGAGAACCTGGAATAATATCCATACAAAACAAGGAGAACAAACAATCAAGGTACAGGCAGTAACTAAACTGGGATTTGAACCCAGGACTCTGTAGCTGTGAGGCAGTGGGACTGATCACTGTGCCACACCTTTAAGAATGTATACAATACTACACTTTCCAAATTTACTGTAGGTGTACCAATAAGAATGAATAGTAAACCCCTTCTCTTCAACTGTTATTCTAATGTTATTTCCCATTCTGACTGGGGCAGATTCTGACACCATGCAACTCTGACTATGATAACAGAAATATCAAGTATGGGTGGATGAGTGCAGGATGAGATATAAAGTTCCATTCATCACATAACACCATCTTATATGTATAGAAAAACAAACAGAAGGAGTAATTCTTCCACAGGTTGGGTAACTAAACCTGTTATCCTACTGACATTTAAACTGACTCTTTCTTAATTTGAGTGAATTGACTTCTTAGAATTACAATTTAACTGATATTGACTGATGACCAATATCACAATGTCTTGTCTCAGTAGTGCAATTTACTGCAAGTTTACATTGTTCTTCAAATCTTTTAGCTGGTTCCCACTCTTTACAGACCAGTAATGTGCACCAACCATCTGCTTTGATTTTCTCTCTAATGGAATGACATCTCAGTCCAACCTCTAATCCGATTTAATCCGTGGGACAAAGAGGCTTTGGTGTTTGATGAGAAAAACCTCAACACTCCGATTCAAAACATACTAACAACAAGGACCCATGTTAAGTAAACATGTAAAATGACCAAAGATGAAAACATTTAATATGAGGGTACTGCAGTAGAGACAATCCTTATAGTATTTAAGTGACAAAAAATAAAAGGGAAATTTATTAAAATGAACACCATGAAAGCTCATTCAATGCCGTAAAAACACCTCCACTTATTGTTTCTGCAATACACCCATGCTTTGTTGATCCGACTTAATCCAGTTCTAGATTAAGGGAGCAGGAGACAATTTAGGCAGCATCTGGGACAATTTAAGAACCAACCTTGGAGGTGCTGTCTGTCCATCACAAGGCAACCTGCAAAAGAATATATTTTTTTTTTTTTTTGGAAAAAAACTAGCAAAGAGTAAGTTAATAAAATTGCCTTCTCATTTTACCAAAGCATAATTAAGATTAAGCTATTTGTTAAAAACTTGTAAAATAGAAAAGAAATACATTCAATCTATGCATTAAAGTAAATTGTAGTTCTGGGAATTTCTTCAGATTCATTTGCACTACTGCAAATGCACAGGACATGATACTAAACTGTTAGCAATCCCTTTCAAAAGTTCGGGTTAGATCCCTGTCTTGTACCCAAATGCTGTTGGAATAAACTATGGTTTGTTGTACAAGTCTATAATGGAAAATAGGTGGCTGTGTAAATGCATTTTGGTTGACTGTATCAGTAGCATTTAAAAGATGGGAAGATATAATGTAGGATAACATACATGACATTATTAAATGACTTAACAAATCCAAATGGAAATAAGTGTCTAACATATTAAAAGCACCATACCTCCACTGCACATTCAGAAGTGCATTAGTGCCACTTAAAACGCTAACACGGTTCACTTGTATTGTTGTACAAGAGACTTCCCAGTGCTTAGCGGCACATTAATGGATTTAAGGACGTGGTAGCCTGCTGATTAATAATACCCTAAGAAGGAGCTTCACTTATTCTATTTTTGGTGAGGTAGACTGTATAAAGAAAACTGTAGGGTTTTAATTTGTTTTTTCCTGATAAGTATTATCATTAAACTGGCTTGTTACTATAACTGGGGATTTAAAAGCTGACTCACTTATAAACAGGCTGCCAAAGAAAAACCCCTCCCTCCTGCAAGTGACATTAAAATGCAAATAAAAAAGAGCTTTTTAAAAATAAATTACTGCTGCTCACTTTCAAAAATAATCTGTGTAATCCATGTAGAAAATAAAAACAGTAGAAAAAAATCTATTGTTCATCTAAAAATCAGTATTTGGCTTAGGTCGTAATACATCAAGTCATCTTGGCACGCTCCAGAGAATGAAAATTCTCTTTTTGAAAGCTGCTTTGCTTGGGGTTGATTGCCGTGGCAACAAGATGAACAGCTCTGACCAGACTTCTTTATCCAGACCAACAGTCTCCAGCACCTCCTAGAGAATTCCCAGGCCAGCTGAGGGATGTAAGTTTGGCAGTTTTTTCGTCAATTTCCCTCCAAACTGGACATCATCTTATTAGCTACGCAATGTGTAGACAGATGATACCTGGTCATTAGAAACATTTGGGATGCCAACCAGATCACTCTGTATATTTTTCTGGTGTTGAGAAATAAAATCTGTGTAGGTTAATCCTGCAAACATACTGCAGTTGACAATCATGACAACTTTTGGTTATCCCCAAACATGCAGTTCTTTTGCCTTTGGTATTATGTGTTTTAGCTTTTTTGATCCTCATAATCTATTATTGTAATTATAAAATTATGTTAAATATAAAATGTAATTTGCATATTTGTATGTGTAATGATTCTTCTTTCTACCCTCCAAAGAGTCAGGGTATCAGCTATTCACCCCATTTAATTTTTGCTGGCAATAAGTAGAAAAGAAAAGGCACGCAAGTGTGCAGAAATGGTTTTATGCTAACAATAAGAGATTGAGAGCACTCTGCTTTTCTCAGTATTGGTTCCAAACTGAACACCGACCTCCTGTGTCTTTGTTGTTTAAAATTATGAAGTGTTTATCGACCTATCCATATTCTGCTTATCTGGGTTTGGGTTGTTGGTGCAGCAGTTTAAGCAAAGATGCCTAGACATTTCCTTTTCCCAGCCACCTCCTATCTTCTGGGAGATACTGAAGCGTTTCCAACCCAGCAGAGATATAATCTCTTCAGTGTGCCCTAGGTCTACCCAAAGGTTTCTTCCTGATTGAACATGCATGAAATGCCTCCCTATGCAGACGTCCAGGAGGAATTCTAATCAGATGCCCAGATGACTTTAAATGGCTCTTTTCAATGGAGCAGCGGCTGTACTTTGAGTTCATCCCAAATATCTGTGCTTCTCACCCTGTTTATAAGGCTGAGCACAGACACCCTACAGAGGAAACTAATTTCTTCTGCTTTTATCCATAATCTAGTTCTTTCAGTACCTATCCACAGCTCGTGACTATAGTTAAGTGTAAGGATATAGAATCTATATCCTATCTAATCTATCTAATCAATCTATATTATAGATTGATCAGTAATCCAAGACATCCACCTTTCAGCTCAGCTCTCTCTTCACCATGACTAACCTGTACATCTTTATGACTGCTTGGATCTACTTGTTAATTTCCTGCTTCCTTCCTCCCTTACTTGTGAATAAGATCCCCAGATTCTTAAACTTTTCTGCTGGAGGCAACACCTCATTCCAACTCGGAGAAGTCATTCCACCCATTTCAAGCTGACAACCATGTCCTTGGTTTTGGAGCTGCTGATTCTCATCCCAGATGCTTCACACTAAACTGCACACTTCTCCAGTGTGTGTCTAAGGTCACAGCTTGATGGAGCCAGCAGGACCACATCATCTGCAAAACGTAGAGCTGTGATCCTGTTGTCACTGAACTCCCTCCACTCCTTGGCTGCACCTAGCATTTCTATCCACAAAAATAATGAAAAAAATCGTGGACAAAGTGTAGTTCTGGTGGAGTCCCACACCTACCAAGAGCAAGTTTGACTTATGTCATCAATGCAAACCAAGCTTGCACTCCGGTTGTATAGAGCCCTAATTGCCCAGCAAGCCCAGGATCATGTAATCCTGAAGCACCCCCAAAAGGACACCCAAGGGACATTGTTGTATGCCTTTACCAGGTCCAGAAAGCACATGTGAAAGTAAAAAAGATGGTGTAATGTTCTATAACCAGGAAGAACCCCCTATTGTTAACCCAGAATCCAAGGCTTGACCAACATCCAAAGTCAGTTTAATGTCTCCAGCCAGTCTGATTCCACATCTCCTCAAACATTTAGACTCCAGAGAGAAGGTACTCTGGCCAGGAAATGTATCTAAGCACTCTGAGGTGGAGACACTAAACTGTTGAAGTCCCCACTGAGTGACAGCACATTAGATAGATAGATAGGTAGATACTTTATTAATCCCAAGGGGAAATTCACATACTCCAGCAGCAGCATACTAATAAAAAACAATATTAAATTAAAGAGTGATAAAAATGCAGGTAAAACAGACAATAACTTTGTATAGTGTTAACGTTTACCCCCCTGGGTGGAATTTAAAAGTCGCATAGTGTGGGGGAGGAATGATCTCCTCAGTCTGTCAGTAGAGCAGGACAGTGACAGCAGTCTGTCGTTGAAGCTGCTCCTCTGTCTGGAGATGATACTGTTCAGTGGATGCAGTGGATTCTCCATGATTGACAGGAGCCTGCTCAGCACCCATCGCTCTGCCATGGATGTCAAACTGTCCAGCTCCATGCCTACAACAGAGCCTGCCCCCCTTTACCAGTTTGTCCAGGTGTGAGGCGTCCCTCTTGTTTATGCTGCCTCCCCAGCAAACCACCGTGTAGAAGAGGGCACTCACCACAACCGTCTGGTAGAACATCTGTAGCATCTTATTTCAGATGTTGAAGGACGCCAGTCTCCTAAGGAGGTATAGTCGGCTCTGTCCTTTCTTGCACAGAGCATCAGTATTGACAGTCCAGTCCAACTTATCATCCAGCTGCACTCCCAGGTATTTATAGGTCTGTACCCTCTGCACACAGTCGATTATGGGTACTTTGGAACATGGTTGCCAATGTTATGCCCAGGTTGCCATAGTAGCTGAAGGTTTTCAGTCCAACCACCTGTTATTGGTCTCTGTCACTCTTAAAATTGTTTGTGGTTGCTAGTTATTACCGTTATTGTGTCAGCTCACATAGTTTCTCCTGGGCTTTTTTTTTTGTATGGCTTTACCAGGTAAGTAAGACTAAGTGTTCCTGGTCTTACTCTGTAGACATGGAGATTTGTTGTTGTTTACTAATGATTATCGACTTCTGGAAGTAGTTTCTAAGTGTTGGTAGTAGTAATATGCTCATGTAAACAAGGTAGAGTAAAATTTTTAATTGTATGTGCAACCAAAAAGCAAGACGGCACCACTCTTCAGTACTCTGGTAAACAAGAATGTATCAACATACAGAGCTTCATTTTACTTAATAGAAAACACAAATCATCTTACCTGGTGGTAATTTTTTCCTCCAGGGGACTCCTACAATTTCACTGTATCAAATTAAAATTTTTGACTTGACAAAATACTGTAGTTGCTCATTTTCAGCAATCTGTTATTTGATCCAGTTTCTGCTTTTTGACAGGTATTGATTTTCAACACAGTGCAAAATAACTGTTACTGATTGAAATCCATGTTTTTTCTGTTCAAATATTGTATGGGTCAAAACACTGTAATGTGTAAAATGTTTTGTCATCATCAATTTACTTGCTTGTTTTTGTAATGTCACTTTTTTGGTACAGTTTGCTCTCTTTGTTTTATGGGTATTTCAGTGGTTTTCAGAGGATCATCAAAATACCTGAAAAAAATCCACAGACATGGGACAATGTTAACTCTAAAATAAATGCCAATCAGTTGAATCCTTGTGCTAGAACTAATGTTTTCATTTTTCTTTCTTTCATTCATTACATTATCCAAACTAGCTTATTTTTATTCTGGAGTCTAGGGTGGCAACAACTAATTGATGTCAATAATTATAATCTATCAATTAGTTGCCTTCTTACAAATTCTGTACTTCGCCTCATTGAACAAGAGTAACATTAACTATATTTTGAGATATGGCAGAGGCAGAGGATATTGTGGCAGAGTGAAGACCCAAGAACTTAGAAGTGTGAAGTCATTTCAACTTCAAGTTGTGATGTGCCAAAAGAAAGACAGCGTAAGGATGTGAGGTCTTCTAAAAGTTCCAAAAATTAGGCTAGGCTCCTCACAGCCTGACAAGGTGTAGTCTCACCCCTGGGCAGCCAACCTCCAAACTCTGCACCTACGTTGTAGTAAACACAAGCCCAACAATGTGGAACTGGCTTCAAAAGTTTAAAAAACACTAGAAATGTTTCAGAAATATCTAAAAATGCCCCACAAGATAGGGAAACCATTAAAGCTCTGGCTTGATAAGACGATCCAAACAAGAGTCTTTATAAATAAGAGTTTATTATAGGAAAGTAAAAAAAAGAAAAAAATGGCAAAAAAGAATTTACCTAAAAGAGAATCCAAAGGAAACAAGTTCCAATTCAAAATCTAAATTGTTACATTATGGCCATGGTCTTCAATTTTAATTATTTTTCATGTCTTTGTAATTTGTGTTGGTTTTGTTTGCTATTCTGTAATTGTGTACTGGCACTTTAAGTGTGCTTACATTTTATGTGTTCTGTGTGTGGTACCCCAAGAAGCAGAACCACCCTGACATTACCACTTCTGAGACTCCCAGCAGCCCAAAAGTCTCAGAGAAGAGGATCTTGGATAGTGGTGACCTGAAGTCGCAGGAGTCCTTTTCTAAGTATTGTTTTTTGCATTGAATTTTTTGGTTTTTGATCTTTGTTTGCTCTGTTTATTGGATTTTAGCTTTGGGTTATGTATTGGGACTTATTGACCTATGATTACACTTTAGACTATTCCTTTTTGCTTCTCTTTAAGCTTTTTGTTATAGTTTCCATTTTTAATATATATTTTTACTTAAATTTTACTTTTGTTGACTGTTTTTCAAGCCAAAGTTTTTTTTTTTTTTTTACAGTTGTCCCTTTTCTTTGAGAGGTACTTTGAGATATTTTGAGACATTTAAAGTATTTTGAAGCCAATATCCTTTTGCAGGTCTGTGTAGGCTGAAGCAGGCCCGTAGATTTTGGGATCAGGTTACCTGGGGTGAGGTCTGTCATGTGTAGGCATCATAACTGTTATGAACTTGTCCCAAAAGCACATAAGTCTCAATACCTTCTCAGAATTATTAGAGTAGGAAGCTATTGACCCTGGCTAATAACATAAAAAAGCCAACAAATAATATTTTTAATAAAAATATTTACATTAATAATGCCCTGTTGAACACAAATGGGCTCTAAGGAGCACAATGGCACAGAAAGCAGTGCCTTTAAAATAAGCAATCCCAATAACAAACAATATCCCAACACGAAACACAAAAATGGTGAAAAACAAACACAGAGTTTAAAAATCCAGTAATTGCAAAAAGCACAGAAATATCTCAAGAGAACTTGCCACACTGTGAGTGTATTTACAATGAACTGCAAGGGACTCTTAGCCTTTACCTACTAAACACATTGCACATAACAAAAGTTGCTTAAACATAAATAATCAACAATGTTAACATATACAATTAAATATTTGACATAAAAAGGCATTTGAACAACAGCCATGAGAGGAACCCTGGCTGAAATATAAAAATAACAGAAATGTTGCAATCTAAGAAAAAATATGAAGAATTCACGAAATCAAAAGAAAAAAAAAAACTAACTAGAATTTTGACAACACTCAATGATCCACTGAAGGGCAAACTCCTCAGTCTCTCATATAAACACCGAGGGTGGTCTTTCAGCAGTGATGTCAAGGTAGCCTCGCCTTTTTGGGGATTCTACTTGCAAAACACAAGGAATAAAAGAACAATTAAACACACGGTACATAATTCTAAATAATAAACAAACCCACCAAACATTTAACACAAAAATGTGAAAACTATTACTTACTTAGTACTAAGTAACTATTACTAACAAAAGCAACAATAAAAAGGAAATTATACACTGTAATGTAACAATACACATTAATAAAGAAATCAATGTCTTGCAAGATCTATAAAAGTGGGTTCATTTGACATGGGAAAACCATAGTGATGTGGGAACCTGAAAAGAAAACACACTTTCTGACCCATCCTTTGAAATAATACCCACAGTATCTGCAATACCACTTTCTCCTGCTTCTTCTGGCATTTCAAATCCATACCTGACAGTGCAGAAACCGAGTCACTAACACATGCAAAGCTTCTGAGTATTTCTTTTGATAATAGCAATGGCTGGTATTTGCTGTTCATCTCTTGGACTTTGCTGCTGTCTAGTAAATAAAAATCGAAGAATACAATGGGACATTTTTATCAGCGCCTAACAATGATTTCAGTCTTACACCCATGAATGCCAACTTTTATTGACATGAGCCGTGAAAGTGTTATACCAAAACTTATAGTTGGTAAAAGATGTGTTGCTATATACTTTTTTGGCAAATGTAACTTTAGAGAACACTTCTGATATTGTTATAAAGGAAAGTATTATTCAAGGAACAAAGTTGTTTAATTTCTCCCTATTATAAAAAAAATCTTGGAAGGAGACAAGACGTGATTGTTTCAGAGACATTTTCACATTCCGCGAGACAAGTCTTCGTGCCAAGTGATGTAACCGAGGCAAAAGCTAATGCAAAGAAATTTGCAAAAGTACTGTGTGGTTATGTTGGACACCTTTTTTGTAGAGAGAAAGAAACGATATTCACTCACGGGCAGTTATATGTTGCGTTGTCACGATGTAATTCCAAACGCGGAATCAAAATTCAATGTGATATTGATTAAAAGGTAAGAGAGAAAGAGATAGAATATATGGACGTAGATGATATGACAGAAGTGTGCCACAAGAAATGCAGATCCTGCGGCATGGCAGCTGCAGCAGCAATCCAGCAGCTGATTGAGCAAAGAGGAGGTAAACAAAACAAAAAAAACCAATTTGTTTCCCATTGTATCACCATTTAAGAGGGGGTGTTGGAGGAGCGATCACGTCTCCTTGGGGTGCGATCAGTTCCCCTCTTCAGAACGTGAGTGGCAGTGACGCGAAGTGGTTTGCGAGTAGCACAGGCAGGAGGAGGGGATGGTGGGCGGGATGTCTGAGTTAAACAAAGCTAGTTTTTAATAAAATTCATGTACCTTAGTGCAAATATTATTTTTACAAAGCCCCTGTTTAATCTATGTTTAATTGGTTAGTAGTAATTGATTAACTAATTGATTAGCAAAATAGTCATTAGTTTTGGCAATAATAGAGTTACCGGAAGCTCAATGAATAAGAAAATATTTTTTATAGAAAGGAGTTCAGAATTTTTTCATCCTTTTGCAGAGTGTATTGCACTCTGAGCTTTCTTTTAAAAGTCTGCTGAAAGGCGACTTGCTACATCTTCTTTCCTTGTTTATTTGAAACCTTCCCACATTAGAATGGTGATTGAAACATAATGATATCCATTTTTCTAAGCTTTTCATTTAGTTACAGGACTGAGAAATGTTGTAACAGCATCTCTGAATCTCATGTCATAAATTATCCTTCCATCTATTAGGCAGATAGTTCCATCCAATTTGAGGTTTCAGGGGCCAGAATGTGCTCAAATAATATTTTGTGCAGGGCAGGAACCCATTCTGGATAGGACTTAAGCTCATAACAGTGGTGTAATGCACATACTACTTCTTCAAGTCCATTTGCTATCAGTGGAGCAAACAGCATGTGGGCCAGTGTTGAGTTTCAGGTGAGAGAATAAGCCTGATTTTGGCTACAGTAACAATAGCCTTAATAAAAATAAGTAATATTTAATTGTCCAAAAACATGAGCAATTTCAGTTTTAATGCTTGTGATTTTTGGGAGGTCCTCCAAAGCAATCCCCAAACCAAGGAAGACACAACTAAGTCCTTTGATAAGCAAAAAATGTACAAGGATAAGATAACATATGAGGAGTGGGAACATGACACAGAACAATAAAATAAATTGACAACTCTATTGCCTCTTTGAGCCTGCTGGAACACATTTAGGACCTACCTAGCTGATCCCAATGTTGTCTTTAGATAAATGCACCTGGTAAGTTTAATTTAACCCTCAAAAATTTTCTAGTTAAATATGGGAAACCTCAACTATAAAAAGGATACTGGGAACCACTCCTGGTGTCAGAACTCAGCAGTGTACTCCTGAAAAGTGTGTTTGAGCTCCACTCCAAAAAGCTGCACAAGACAATTGTCGACTATCAGGGGCAGTAAATAAAATCAAATGCATAATGAGTTCTTCAACTTAATATTTTCAACATCAGTGCACCTCATTTAATTGATATACAAAAATGTTCTATTTTTCATGAGGTTTTATTTACCATCTTTACTATACAGTATACTGTATATCAGTAAAACTAGGAGGCAGTACTTAAGGGACACATCATCTATGGCCTCCAGTTCCAGTGACATGGGTTTCTTTTCCCAGCTTAGTCAGTTTCCCTTAGGAGTTGAATGTACTCAACGTTTTTCCTACATAGCAAACATGTTAGTGTTTTTGCCCGGTATGAGTGTAGGTGAGTGTGTCTTGTGATACACCATTACCCCATGCAGGACTATATCCTAATTTATATTCTGTATTGTCAGGATGTACTATGTCTACTGTGTATAGTAGTTAAGAAGGCAGAATCAACAAAATGAGTGTTAGAGCTTTATGTAGTTCTTTAATCCTTGTGATACCCAATCCAGCCCAGGACTGGTTTCTGAATTGAGCCTAATGGTGCAGTGATCTCTGAATCAAATTGTTTGTTAGTATACCATACTTCATATTATGTTATTTGTTATAAAAAAACAGAAAAAATACATTCACAGAGGGTTTTTTTAACAAGCTACAGTTTTTTCCCAAGTACTATATTCTAAAATGGTATTTAGTAAAAACAGATATTGTTATTAGTTGCAGAGGAGTTAAAAGAATATTGCCTCTCCTCCCTGGCAACAATTCTGCAATTAACACAGTAAGCTGACAAACTAGCTTATTCATCGCACTGCTAAATGAAACAAAGGTAGTCTTTGTTAAAAGCAAATTTTGAGTTTGCATACATTTATGAGGCGGCAGGAATTCCTAGATGTGTTATTTTGCTTTTTGACCATTTGAGTTTGATTGTGAAATTTGCACTAAAGACATTCTGACGACCTGCTTTTTTCAGAAACTGTTGTAGCTATAAATATGCATCTTCTGTTATATTTATTTATGTAGTGTAGTTGTACATTGGAAATTATATTTAATTTTTTTTATTATTTTAACTATTTGTGGTTTTTCCTCAAAGTAATAAAAGTATGAAATAGGATTGAGTCTTCCTCCTGGATATGTCTGCATGAGAATTCTCCAGGAAATCCTGTTTTCACCCCAAAGATGTGCTGAGAGTTTGAAAGGGGTTTGGAACATCATTCAGGGTTGGTCCCTGCCTTGTTCCTGTTACAGTAACCAGCAAACTTGATATTAATATTACATTTCAAATGGGGTACTGTGACCTGCTTCTTGAATATAGTGGCACACATCCAACTGACTATTAGGCATAATCGCTTCTGCAAATTGATACATACATAAGTTTTAATGGAGATGCAATGTCCCTTGCCGAGGCTGGCAGGAATATTTGTAGGGCGCAGTGTGGGCATCACTTTAGGGTGCCTTGTGAATCTTGCCATTAGCTACTGGACTATTAGTGTGCAAAAAAGGCACTTAGGAACTGGCAAAGGAAGAGAGAAACCGTGCTCTTTGTGGAAGGTGAGGGAAGCATGCTGTCTGTTATGAATCAGAGGTTTTTAAAATGCATTAATTTTGTGCTAATCTTGGGCCATTCTATTCAGTTTACGCTAATAATTTTTCTTTTTTTTTTTTTTTTCTTTTCACATCATTATTTTGTTTGCAGTGGGCACCACCTTCTTATACAGTAGGTCTTGTGGCCACATTGATGTTAACACTGCCCTGTTGCTGATATGTGACACCTGGAAGTCACCTCATGTAATGTCTTATTTGTGACATTATTTAAAGTGGTGGTATGTTTGGTCACATGTCCATGATTTTGGATTGGTGAGAAACCTTTTTGCGATATTGCTGAATAAATATTTACTTAGGGATTCTGCATGTGCTTATTTCTTTTTTGACTGCAGGTAAGGTTAGTGCATTGGGATTAAGCAATTTTTGACTTCTTTGTCATGGCATGGTCCTAGGGTGACCCTAGTCCCCCTTTATACTCTTTATTACATAGACCATAACAGAATATCCCAAATCCCTACTATAGTTTAACTTTTTCCCTTTCCTTCTATATCCTTAATCCCAGGAAATTAGACAGTGTACAAGTACAGGCAGGACAGAAAGTTACACATTTATACATGCATTATAGATAATATGCCCAAAAGAGCAGAGTACAATGAATGCTGGTAAAATAATACAACCTGATTTTAGGCTACCAGGTGGCTGTCTGGCCTGGAATGGCACGTCTGAATATGGCCACTGAGAACAATGGTCTCCTCAAGATGTAAAATATCAGAGGTAGACATAGCATACAAGTCTCCGCACATTCTTGCTCTGTAGTTCCTAAAACATCTTCTGGACCAGTGTGGGGGTATAGCATTCACCAATGAAACCATTCAGGCACAACCCATCCGCTAATTCAGCTGCTTTGTTCCCGTATATAAGCATCCTTTCCAATTTCAATTTAGCAAGGAAGGATACACCTTAATTAAATTGTAAAACACTTGCCCACTCTGGACAATTCTTCCCCTCCCCATGACAGATGGCCCAAAAGCACTTAACATAAGTTACTATCTGATCTTGTAGGGTCATAAATGTACCAGAGCCACAACTGGTTATACAGCTTCCTTCCATTTAAAATTAGAAATTGTTAGACATGATCTTCCTTGGCTGTTTAAACATTTTAAATATAATATTGTTAGACATTAATAAATAAATGATCAACCTATATCCTACATATTATTCTCCATTATGCTACCTTTTAATTTGAATTTTTGAATGAGATGTTTTTTCTGTTTCACATCCTGGCCCATTTGCAATTAATTATCTGCCTTTCAGTGTAACGCAGAACACTGTAATTAGAAGAAAAAAAGAGAATGCACCGCCACGCAAGCTACACATCTGGGTTCCAGTACCTCAAATGCTCCAGGGCCATGGGTTCTCACAGCTAGTAGCACATCTGTATGACACAGATAAATATAGAAGGCATGCCACTAACCACAGCACCAGAAGCTTGGGCAGGTAAGGAAGGGCAAGTGGCACAAAGTTGAAAGATTTTGCGTCATTCCTGGTCTTCAGCAGCAGTTCACTAATGGGCAAAAGAGAAGTGTGACAGACCAAGGAAGCTCAGCATTATAGCTGTCAGATAAGTTTGCAAGGGCAAGTAACCCAGAGAAGGGAGCTGCACACATCTGTAACATCTAATTTTATAAGTCTGAGCAATTAAAGAACGAGTTTTCTCACTTACAAAGAAATTAACAGTCTATAATTTTTATGGTGGTTTCATTTTAATGGAGAGAGACAGAATATCAACCAAAAATCCAGAAAAAAACACATTACATTAAAGGTATAAATTGATTTCCATGTCATTGAGTGAAATAGGTATTTGAATCGCTACAACCCAGCCAGAATTCTGATTCCCACAGATTGATTAATTGTAATCTGTGTGCCAAATAGGCACGCAGCCAATGAATCAATTAATCAATTACAGATACATCTGATCTCCGGGCATTATGTGTATAAAGCACACCTGTCCACAGAATCTTCTTCCAACCTCTCCACCACCATGGGTAAGACCAAAGAGCTGTCAAAGAACGTCAGGGACAAGATTGTAGACCTGCACAAGACTGGAATGGGCTACAAGACCATCAACAAGAAGCTTGGTGAGAAATTCAGAAATGGAAGAAATATAAAATGACCATCAATTGCCCTTGGTCTGGAGCTGCGTGCAAGATTTTGCCTCATGGGGTGAGGATGATCATGAGAAAGGTGAGGGATCAGCCCAAAAATACACAGGAGGAGCTTGTTAATGATCTGAATGCAGTTGGGACCACGCTCACCAAGAACACCATTGGTAACGCACAACACCATAATGGACTGAAATCTTGCAGTGCCCGCAAGGTCCCCCTGCTCAAGAAGGCACATATACAGGCCTGTCTTAAGTTTGCCAGTGAACATCCAAGCCTGTTGTGCCTTCTTGAGCAGTGGGACCTTGTCTTCCATATTTGCTTATACCCATCATACAAATCTGTCTCTTTGTTTCTATTGAAGCTCTTTAAGTAAAGTGCTGGTGCCATCTTTACTTAATACAGTTTACATTTGACTTATTACTTACAGTATTACATCTACGTCTTACATATTCAATTCCTGTTTGCTTCAGATTCTGTATGAAATTAGGCTGGACTTTACATTATTTTTTTGGAATTCCTTTATTAAATAATTAGCTTCTTAACAATTTTCTCTTTACTTTTGATTGTGGATGATCACATATTGAACTGTGTCTTGTGATTAAACACACATTGTAAAATAGTTTATACATTGTATTTTTTATCAGAAGCACCAGTATTATGAGTTTCGGAAATTTTAAAAGAAGACCTGTCATAAATGGTAGTTATTTAGTCCTCTTGTGTAACCTCCTTTCACACCTCTTGGGGTTTGCTTCCTTTCAAAAGACCGAATCACAGTAACCTTTTTGTGCCAGGTGGTTGGTTTTGTTTTGACTTACTCAAGTAAAAAGAAAATGTATCCTTACAACGTGAAAAACAGTACTAAGAATATGAGATAAAATTATTATTTTCTGATCCCTTTTTCCAGATTTCCCTTTCTGTTCCACTATTTATAGACATTCAACTGCTCTGTGAGTTCTCAGATTTTTTAATCTGTAAAATTTGCAGTCTTACCGGAATGTTACATACAACCCAGAAATCATAAAAATTAGACTTCAATTAAGAAAGTTACCGATCACAAAAAAAACTATATAGTTTTGAATAAGAGTTATGCCTTTAAGCACTAACCAAGAAAACACCGGGGTTCACACTGTAGTATCTCACATATTTAGCATAATATAAGAAATTTTTGTGCCAGTTAAAGAGGGTCAATTTGTCCATCTAGCTCAATGGCTTAGCAGAGGCTGAACATGTGATTGGGTGAACTGAATGGGTGGGCATTATGCAAAGCCAGGACAGTGCTTGGTGGAGTCCAAGAAAAGTCAGAGAACTCGCACTGGCAGCAGTCTGGAATACAATTCCATTGCAGAAATGGGGATGCTGCCACAGGAAGAATGTCCTGTTTATGTACTCAAGAGTGTTTTTTTTTATTATAATTTCTTTTTTTTACAACAAAAGTAAAGTGATGACAAATTTGGGTTAGGTAAAAGATAGATGGAAACTGCCCTGGTCTATAAGAGACAGCAAGGCTTCAAAGAAATATAATTGGACGTTTGTTCCATATAGTGGATAACATACAAACAAGGAGCTACTAGGAGTGTTTGGTTCCTTTAAGATAACTTGAGGCTGACTGTGCAAGGATACCTGGGGCTGCTAGGATAGGCATGGAGAAGAGTCTCAGGAACTTCCAGAGAGTGTTCCCAAAATTGGAAGTAGTTAGGTGTTGGGAAGTGGAGTATATGTGTGAGGTGCTTTAATCTAGACATGTAGGAAAGCCACTCTGTTTAGCCAAGAGGGACTTTAACTGATATAGGTAGCTCTAGAAGGGCTTTAGTGTTTGCTTTCTGTTCTTCTCATTTGATACTTTTGTCAGTTTCCATTTGCTCATTCTTTCTTAGTGCTTATTTATATAAAACCTACATATTGCTTTTTGTTCTGGCTTCCTCTGTGACATTCTGGGTTGTTGGCTAGCTATGACGGTGCTCCCTGTTTTATACTTTCTAGTTGTCTAAATACAGCCATGCTGTCCATATGTCATGTCCAGTTGATTAAAACATATGCCAATTTCCAGTTCAGTTACATGATCCATTAGCTTGTTTTACATTCCATGAAACATCCAATGAAGAAGTATGTGCTAGTTTGCTGAATGCTCTGAACTTTGCTTTCTACAGTGTCTTTGAGTATATGAATCACTGCAGAGTAAAATAATTTAATTAGATCAACTGTATGAACACCTGTATAAGGTCCACAACAAGACATTCTCCACTCAGAGGAACTGAGCCTACCAGGCGAGAAATCTACAGGGAGTATGAAAGAATGATGGAATGTGCACATGTACAGTAAGTGCTCTGCTCACTCACTTACATATTACTGGTTTACACTTTATTTAACTACCATGTTTCTGTGATTACTTATGAAATGAAAATAGATATCATGACGAGTGTCACCTTTTCCCAGACTGGTATACATTCATGTAATAGATTGCATTCACCAGCCTAATAAAACCTCATTCACTGAATAAAATCATTTTATATGTGACAACTTCCTAGCCCTGTCAGCTGTGACAATTTCCTGTTCTGTAACTCAACTGGATGTATCTTGCCTTCTTGTTGTAGCAGTTGAAATTCATGCATTACGCACCTACTCCAATGTGATCAGGTTACTAAAAGTTAGCAGAAACAAATTCGTTATGAAGTTTGCCCTCATGAATGTACGTACAAAGAAGAAAATCCAAAGGAAATGTTCAGTACCCTGAATTATTTTTTTTAAAGTATACTTTTTAAATGTAATTGTATGCGGCATTCTTAATGCTACTGAGTAAATGAGCTGCTTATAAATTTAAACCTCTAGAGAAGCAGTATAAAATCATATTAGTATAACATTTCTTATGCACAAACTCTGCTGGAATGTAATTATGATTCCTTACAGCAAAAAGAGAGTAGATCATTTTAACCCATTTTCTTCTTGCAAATGAATAAGTATTTGTTACTGATCCTTATCATAACATGGTAGTGCAGTGGTTAGTGCTGCTTCTTCAGTGTTTCAGGAGAGAGAATTAAAATCAGACATGCTAATGTCTGTATAGTATTTGTCTAAGTCTTTTAGTTTCTGCCCATGTCCTAAGTACAAGGTTGTAGGACTAAATTGAAATTGGATTGGAGATCTAAACCAGAATGTGACATGGTACTACCTAACTTTTAATTTTACTACTGAGCAGCAAATATATGCACAATAAAATCATGGAAATGCATGAATTCACACTGGACTGGCTTGCAATGTAAAACAAATCCTGTTCTATATCATTCTTGCATGTCCTGCTTTGTACTCCATTTAATTCTAACCATCGGCAATTTACCAGCAATCCAGTCGTCCACAAATTACTTTAAATATCAATAAGGGATACATTTCAAAGTAGAAAAGCTCTTATCTGTTGCTCCTATACAAGATAATGACCTTTTTCCAGCTTCTTAAACAAACTCAGTGTTTCAGTTTAACTAATGGACAAAGCTAGGGATTAAGACATTTAGAGATCTTTATATAGACAACATATTTGCACCTAATGAAAAATTATGCTGCATGTGTGACTTTCCAGCTACACACTTTTTTCCTATATGCAAGTTAGAAATGTTGTTAAAAGATATCTACCGAATTTTCTGCATCTTGCACCCAAATCAGTTCCAGAGGCCATACTGGTTTTTCTTGATGAAGATTTGGAGAGCATTTCAAAAATAGATAACCTTTCAAAGATCATAAGGAACCATGAGCAAGGGACCTTTCACTTGGCATCTCAGATAAGAAGTGTAACTCAGGCATACATAAAATACACTCTAGGTCTACATGTGCCAAGAATTCCATCATTCAAGTAAAGGTATTTCATCAATCACAGTTATCTCATTTAAACTGGTCCAAAAGGCTCCCAGGGTAGCACCCAACTAGCAAGCTCCATCTCACTCCTGCTTCATTAGGCCATACGTTTTGGGAATGCATTAAATTAATATCATTTTGGACAAAAATCTTTACATACTTCTCAGGCAGCCTTGGTGTCACAATCATTCTAGATCCATTAATGGAGATGTTCACTGTACTCCTGGATGACATTAAAATGCATTGAGATAAATTGATTTGTAATCATAACCTATAACACACCACTATTACACAGACATATCTTGCTTAACTGGAGAAATTCCAACCCACCATCTGTAACTCAGTGGGTAAGCAGTGTTATTTATTATGTGAAAGTCGAAAATATTAAATTCTCTCTTAAAGGATGCGTTCAATACGTTTTTAAAACATGGCAAGAATTTATTAAAGTCATTTTAGAATAAGCTTACTGAGCCTATAATGGACTCTCTTATGCTTCCATTATTATTTTATGTTCAACATAAAATAAAATATAAAAAAAGAAAGATTGGAAAGGTCAAGTTTATGAATTGAAAGATGATTGGATGAAGTAATTAATATACTATACTTTTTTTCTATTCCTATTCACTTTCCCTCTTACATACACATACATATGTGCCAACATCCATCAACAACATTAAAATCTTTGAAGAGAAGCAACTATTCAGTTCAATATTGCTTTTAATTTGCTATTCATTAAGGTTGCTCAAACTACAGTATTATTAAGTTGATATTTGAAGGTCTTAAACGTACTACTTTCAACCACATTCCTAGAGAATTGGCTCCATGTATCTATAATTCACTTTGTGTAAATACACTATCTAACTTGTGGCCAACTGTGAATTTTGCCGCAGTTTGATTTAACCTCAGACGTGACAAAATAAACACTATTTCTTTCAATTATGTTGTTTACATGCCAGTACATAACTTACACTGATCTGCTCCTTTCCAAGTGATAAAAAGTTAAATGTTCTGTACAAATGCAGTGTTGGCCAGCCTCCATCTCTTACATTTAATTCTTTTTCAAAATGACCTCCAAAATACAAAGAAGCTGTAAAGCATTCATTTCAGTGAAGCTTCAAGATTAAATATGCATGTTTTTAATCTTTGTCACATGTTGCTCTTTGTAACTCCCAAAGTAAACAGACCAGGCTATGATAGCTCATCAGATAAGATGCAGTGACACTTGTGCAGAAAGCCTCATTTGGTTTGGTCTCCAGTGTAGAGAGCCCTGAGTGAATATGGCACTTGATCCATAGAATCCTCTAAAGCCTTAATGAAGTACCAGATGGAATGTGGGCTGATTTGCAAACCCTTTGTTTTCAAACAAGCTGCCACTTTCTTTTAGACCATTTATGTAAAAATGTAGGGCAATGGGAGATAGAAAAGGATTAATATTTACATTCCACAGATTGTGCTTAAGTCTTTTTAAAGGATGAAGTGGCTTGTATTTTTTGCTAGACATTGTTGAGCGTCTGTATTGTGAGTATGTGGAAAATGCCATGAGCATGATTCATTGTACTGGTTATTCTTTTATGGGTAGCAGTATAATTGTGGAGGCACTGTGACAAAACAACCTCATAGCTCTTGTGGTTCCAGGTTTTAACACTATGGCAGGTGATGGTTAATATGAGAGACATGCATGGGTTTCCTCTAGAGAATCAGATATTCTTCTGCCATGCAGAGTTACAGCGGACTAGGCTGGCAAAGCTAAATTATGCTTTTGTAGGTTATGACTATTACCGGTTGAATTTCTGCCTTGTGTCAAAACACTTAAAAGGATTGGTTGGATATGGACTATGTAAACGATATGTAGAATTAAATATAAATGGATAGGGGTACAGGAGTCCATTAGGGCTGCAACTAATTTTTATTTTGGTAGTCGACTAATCGTTCAATTTATTTTTCAGTTAGTCACGATTATTCCATGCCTGCGACCTGTGGTTGCACATCCTGTTCTGGGCTCCAGTGCATGTCTTACCTCATCTGCTCGCATCTGTCAACCTGTGAATGTCACCCTGATGTGTCTGCATTAACACGATTAAAATTAATAATAATCAAATTAACATAACAACCAGTTAAACATATGAATTTGAAAATAATCAGATGTTTTATATTGGTGTGACCATCACAATAAAAAAGAAATACATTAAACAATACAAACTAAAGTGCACTTAGTCTTTAAACAAAAAAAGTACATTTGACTCAACCAAAAAATACATCGTAAAAACTGAAAAGTTTTTCATATTTTAGTAATAAATGACAAAATGTAAACATAAACTATATAATGTGTTAAGCCTGAAGTGCAAAGATCAAATAAACACTTTCACAAAAGGTTCAAGGACAATACAATAGCTTCCGTGCTGCAGCAGTAGGAATTGCTGACTTATAATCAAGAGTCTCCCGGTTCGATCCCGACTGCCTCGTATATTTACCATTTTGTATAGTGAGTTACTCTTATTGTTAATATTATACAATAAACACATACATTTGATTTGCATCTGTAACAGCCACTTTAAATATATAATACTTGTAAAAGTTACCTTTTTTTTCCACTTTTATTCTGTCAGTCATGATCACGATACATACTATCATCCCCCAGGGATTTGATGCTGTTACTTTTTATCTGAAACTGGGAATAACTTTACAGGGTGGTCCAGATCTATAGATGTGAGTGGTGTTTTGAGAAAATCGAACTGGAAATTCTCTGATCTGGATGGACAAAAGCTGACACACAAATGCTGGCGAATCTGTGTTATTCTTATCTCATTGTCACTTGATTTTTTTTATTTATTTATTTGTTCCTGCTTATGCTGAATTAGTATGTGCCTTATGGCCCTTGATGTCAATGCTGCATTGACAAAAAAACAGAGACATAGGTATATATGATATTTGGAATTATTCATTTTATGGCGTTATAGTACATTTCGGAAAACATTGTGGCACGGATGCAACATTATTCATATTCATTCTTGTACCCTCTTGCGGTTGTAATCAGTGTCCCTAACTAACTAACAGCGCCAGCATAAATTCTCAAGAGATGGCAGCATCACAGCTCCAGGACGCTTGCGTTTCAGATGCTCATGCATCGCAGTGGTGCTGCCATGAAAAGAAAGGTCCGCTTTGCATAATCTGTATACAACTTTTTTTTCTTTTTCGGTGAAGCGCTCCCTCGCTTTAGAAAGCTTCTGTCTCCATTTTTTTCCATCTCCTTCCCCCTCCTCTATCCGACTCACCGTTGCAACCACATTTATTTTCCTCTACATTCTTCTTCTCCTTAGACGTTCTTCTTCATTGGTAGGACTGTGTGCAGTCTTGACAAACAATAACAAATGATCCTACCCCCAGACGTTCATGTAGTGCACTGCAGTTACAAAAACCAATGTGGTTCTTAGTGACTGGAGCCTCTATTGAAGGTTCTCTTTATGACGTGTTGACAATAAAAAATTCGCATCAACGATTTTTTGTAGTCGACGTCGTCTATTACGTTGACTAATCGTTGCAGCCCTAGAGTCAATAGGAAGCGTTGTTAATGGCGTGGTGAATCGCCAGAAATACAAAAATTGTACTGAAAGGATACAAGACCCCAGTAACTACCTTAAGTAGAAATGTGCTGCTCAGTCAAGTGTTGCTGGGCTATATTAGCACTGTGAACCCATAACCTTTTAATGGTTATATTTGGGAACCAGTTTTTGTTTTGCTGTTTAGATTATAAAGACTAATTAAGAACACAAGGTGCTATATATTACAAACAAATATACAAAATAGTGCCACACAACGAATGCAATTAAAATCAAAACAGTAGTGCAAATAGATACTGTATAGGAGTCCAGCAATGATGGCAATTAGGAGGAGCTTGGGAAAGATCTGGCATCATGCATCCAGAACAATGTACAGAGTACAATGTAAAGAGATATCTGTTGAATCTAGACTATTTATAGGACACTGAGGGACTAGCTGTATCTCTATGCTAGGGTAAATTGCAAAGATTTCTGGAAAGTAAAAGTGAAGAAATGCGGTTTTAGTGCTGATTTCAATGCTATATAAGCTAGTAAAGAATTGCATTTCAGTAACAACCAGAAAAATAAATAAATTGTTTAGCAAGTGTTGTACAATTTAGATGATCAGCATCATAAATATTAGTTGCCTCATTGGTTTCTATGCAGTAAGCAAACTTAATGTGGAACATTCACCTCTTTCTATCCTTTAATAGTGAAAATCGCTCTTTCATGTAGGTACTTTGAAAAATACGTGACGTGAAACTGTGCATCTGCTTCTTAATAAATTGCCAGAAAACAGCAGACCAGTGACATCTCTCGTCTAGTATTAAGCTGATGGAAGAGCTCAAAATCCCAAGAGTGAACGTGGCTGACTGAGCTATGCCATGCAGGTCCTGACCAGCTCTAAACCATTGTGTTGATTCTTGGGAACTGAGTTCTTTCTCCAGCTTGGTACTAGATCAGTGATGTTAAGAGTCCACTGTTTTCTACAAGTGTATATGATAATGGATGCGTCATTTCATACCACAATGTTTTCGAAATGTACACATGAAAGAGTATTTTTCAGTATTTAAAAAAAAAATGACTGTTCCCCTTTAACTGGCATTTTGGGGAGCTACTTTATGCAGCCTTACAGTGTTTTCTAGATTATTCTGTACCTGATGTGAAGCCAGTGTAGCTGAACCATCCAAGGTAAGATGTGATCACTGTCTTTAGTTCAGCTTGGAGCTAAGCAGCATACTTCAGAAGCAGCTAAAGGATGGGAAGCCACTGAAGGGAGGACTGCAAACAATTTGATTGTTTTCAACAACGTGGTTCTTGTTGGTTCTTTGGTAAATCACATTTTTTGCATTGTTTCACAACATTCTACCTGTTTGTGTTAACGTCTTTATTTTTGTTTTAATTTATACTTTTGTGTGTATGGCATTACATGTCAGAATTTCTGCGGAATGGGCACCATCTTATTTAGTAAGGTGGCGCAGAGCTGAGACCCGCATCAGATATTTGCTTGCTGAATGTTGATGTTGACCCTTTCCCCAATTTTGAGACAAACAAAAGGGTAATAAAAAAAGTAAAACAAAAATTTAGCTTTTAGAAAGAAGAAAGAAACCAAGGGCATTTTAGTTGCAGGAAGAATACAGAACAACCAAAAAAATTGTTCCAAGAAAAATGACAACAAACCGAGAAAAAAAAACTAAAACAAAATGCTCAATACATAAGAATGAATAAGAAAAACATAGGATCAGTTGCAGTGTAGCTGAGATAGTATCTTACTAGCTACAGATCAAGACCAGACTGCATAGTACAGCACTCAGATCCTCAGGTCTAAGTGCTCTCTCTGTTAACAGAGGAACAAGATCATTCCCAAGTCTAACTAATCCACTGCTACTCTTGTTTTGGCTTCATGTTCTTCCTCGATTTACTCAGAGAGTTTAGTTTTGGTCTTCTGGTATAATTCTTGCCATTCCTGTGTTTGCAAATATGAAACTATTTTTCTGACAACTTGAATCTTTAATGTTTATTCCCATTTTTGATTTTAGGAAAGGATATTTTGACTACATATTGTTATGTTTCTGCCGGGGTCTTCTGCCTAGATTAAGGATTTCTTTTGGGTGTTTTAGGATATTATGTTTTATATTGTTATTAGTTATGTTTTTGTTTTATCTATGTTGCAGTTATATAATAATTTTTTTGTGATTTTTTTTTTTATTTTACTTTTAGGTTTTATGCTAAATATGTACAGTATTTAGTTTTTTATTTGCTCTGCCTCCTGTATACGGATCCTAAGGAGAGATCAGTAGCTTCAGCATTCCGTCTTTGTTTTTTATACCTGTTTTTTGATCTTGCTTGTTTTATTATATGAATTTATTGGCTTCATCCTATGCTTGATTTAGCATATTGTCTTTTGGTTCTGGGTCTGGATTTGTTTGCTTTAGATTTTACCTTTTGAGGCCTCTAAATGCAAAACCTATTTTTGCTTGTTTTTACTTTGTCTTTTTTGCAGTCATTTTTGGGGACTTTTTCATAAATATTTAATCATATAGAACTTTGTTTTTGTTGTCCTTTTTAGACAAGAGTTTTTTTTTTTTCTTAATGGTTTTCCTTCTCTTCCTTTAAGGACAATTTTGAGACTCTTAAGTATAAAAGCCATTGACCCATTTTTGAGCTTGTGCAGATTGGAAGCCTGCCATTTGAATCTGTGGTTAGGCTGCTTTTACCTAATCCAGTGGTGTTAGAGTTGTTAGACAGATTTGACTTTTTTTTGTTACTTTCAGGCCTGAATCCCCCATTTTTATATTTTGTGTGCAGAAATCATCTATATATATAATTCACTAAGGCAAGACAACCATGGAAAGCACGCCGGAAGGGGCGTGGATTCACTAAGCCGCCGACAAGTGAGACACCTATGGCGCACGCAGGAAGTAGCCACGCCCACCAACTCCAAGACCATTGGTTACGACGACAACTCACAGAGCCACACCCACCAACTCGGACGCGACGTCACAGAAAAACCGGCATCATTTATATTCGTCTGTCGTAGAGGTCACATGCAGCTCCGACCCACGTTGACTGTTAATAAAGGCATGTTTCTCGCGGAGGTGAATCGCCATATGCGGCGTGTTAAACTGTTTGCAAGGGGTATCCCATGGGATCCTTAAAACGTTCCTTTACAACTGAGGTTAAAACACAATGAAGTAAGCAGTCTTTAAAAAACGAGTTTTCGGTTACAACGCACGACCGCGTGCACTATAGCAAACTGTTTTACACGCTACATACAGCGATTCGCATCCGCGACAAACATGCGTCTTCTTAGATACTCCTGCACTTTGTACACACCCCCCTCCCACCGTGGTTGGGTGTCTTGGTGGATTATATATAGAAAGGCAGCCAAAACCGCACAGAGAAATGAAAAGTCTATGTGAGTCACAGGTGCATCTGGACTGTACAAAGATGACAACGACTCGAGTGATGAGTTGGAGATGGGCACATGAGCAGGCAGTGTATACTGAACGAGAAATCAGCAGACTAGCATGACGGAGGGAGCGGAGTGGATGTCCTTCTCCTCTCCTCCCGTTCCACCCTGAGCGCCGCACAGACGATTGTGTATTGGTTCGTTCCGTGCATTGGTTAAAACCCAATGAAGGAAGCAGTCTTTAAAAACCAATAAGCCCTGTGCCTCTGCTTCATTACCGTCTCACCTGCTAAATAGTTACACGACCCAACATCGGTCGGCGTCCAAATTCTTAGAGGGACAAGTGGCTTTCAGCCACGTGAGATTGAGCATTAACAGGTCTGTGATGCACTTGTATGTCCGGTACTGCACGCGCGCTACACTGAATGGATCAACGTGTGTCTACCCGGCGTGGGTAAGCCATTGAACCCCATTCGTGATGGGGACCATGGCTTCCAATTGTTCCCCACGAACGAGAAATTCCCAGTACGTGCGGGTCATACGCTCGCACTGATTACGTCCCTGCCCTTTGTAAAGCCCCCCATGGTCGGGTGACTTGGTGGATTATATATAAAAAAAAAAAGCAGCCGGAACCGCAAAGAACAATGACAAATCAACGTGGAAACCGACTGAGGCGGTGTTTGGAAAATTAACAGTCAACGTGACTCACAGGTGCGTGTGGACTGTACACAGACGAAAGCAACTCAGGTAGGGAGTTGGGGGCTGGCACATAAGCGGGCAGTGCGTTCTGAACGAGCGCCGTTCAACGCCGTCCTTCGCTTTGGAAGGAGAAAGTGCGATGGCGCTCCTCCGGTTTTCAGTCACGGACAATTGTATGTTGGTTCGTAGCGTGCATTGTTGCAATGTTACTTTTCTTGGTGGTTTATTAAATTACGGATTTTTCAAATGTTTATTTTTTTCCTCTGTGCTTAAAAATCATTTAAAAAGCGGCCTGATTATGCGGCTTGGCTAGTTATGCATATTTACTGAGTGGATAGGTGGCAAAGTCTCTGCTACTCAGTTATTAATTAGTAATTTACTAGTTTTCCTTTTCTTGTCTCCATGCTGTTGTTTGAGTGGCATATGAGGCCATATTGCTAAAAAAAAAATTACAAGATTAAAAGAAGTAAAAATTCTGTATGAAAAAGGATGGTGATATGCATCATCACTTGCATACGCAGCCATTTCTTATAATGGTTGGTGCATTTAATCAATGATTGCATTCACTGTGTTTTTTCTACTGAGGGTCACAGTGACAACATGCTTGGCTAGAAAGGGATGGCTACCCTGTCCTTGACAACAGTTTCAAGATGTTCTTGGAGGATATTCAAACTATCCCAGGCCAACTGGGTCTTCTTCCAATGGGCATTCCTGATTCCCAGGTTCCCAGGGGACATTATAAAGGTAAATCCAAACCATTTTAATTTGCTGTTCTTCATACACAGAAATAGCATGTGTACTCCTGAGGGTTTCACACATTTGCTGAGCTTGTCAACTTGTCGCAAAGTGAGCCAAGCATCTCTACAAGGGAATCTAATTTCAGCTACTTGTACTAATAACCTCATTTTTTCAGTCACCACACATACACAAAGCACATTACTCCATGTAAGGATGGGGATGTAGCAAGAACAGTAAATCAAAAACTTTGTCCAAGTACTTTGCTCCCACATTACCACTAATATCAGTAGAACTGTGCTGTGAACATATGAAAAGGTACAATTATTTATTTTGAGCATAGCGAAAACTGGGATATGGAAAGCAGCGTTAAGGGAAAGGCAAATTCAAAGGTGCAAGTGAGAAATTTAAAACTAAAGGACATGGAAACAATTTGATACACCAGAATTGGAGTGGAAAATACAAAAATGAAGTTAAAAAAATTAACAAGGTTTCAATTCAACACTCATAACACTAGTTTATTTCACGTAAACTATCATTACCATAAAGTTTGTTTTTTAAAGGGATCCAATACTCGGACATCAGAGGCAGTGCGCTTCCATCTTTTATAGGTAGAATGTGATGATATGGTATGTCATGTGACTTCTGTGTGGCTATGCAAAGATTGTCCCTAAAAATAATGATTCAAAAACAAAATGCAAAATGGCTTTTCCAGACTAATGATATTCTTAATAAACAAGAAGTAAATATTTCGAAAATGCAGTGAAAGCATAGTGTTACTGCCACTGTCTTGCAACCATGGGACTGGTGTTTACATTCCAGATAGTCTCTATATGACATATGCATATTTTCCCCTTGCTTGCATGGGTTTCCTCCCACAGTCCAAAGATACAGTATGCAGGTTAAGTGGATTGGCAATGACAAATTGATCCTTGTATGTATGTTTGTTCATCCTGCAGTGGGCTGGTGTCCTGTCAGGGTTCTTTACTTACCTTGAGATAGGCTCCAGCTTTTCTGTGACCCTGGACAGATGGATCGATGTTCTAAAAAATACCACAAATAGACTCTAGGAAGTCCGAAACATACATTTATGACAAACCAATCATGCTGATTCATTGGTCAATCTCACTATCTATTCTACCTTCACTTGTGAGCAAGAACATTAGATTCTAAAACTGCTACACTTAGAAGGCATTTGCTTATTCCTTATCTGCAAGGAACAAGCTACTCTTTTCTGGTAGAATATCGTGACTATTGATTTTATGGAGCTGATTTGCATCCTCCTTGCATTCTACACAGTAGTGAACAACTCCAGTACACAACAGAAACCCATGTAATGAGTCCAGTAGGATAATATCACTGTAAAACAGTAGTCATGCAACTATTAGTTTGCTTATTCCTAAAGCCACAGATAATCCAGTACAGGAAAGGAGACATTATGCAGCCTTGTCAGAGTCCAACTCTCATATTGTCTTACCTTAAAGCCAGGAATCTAAACCCCAGTTTAAGCATACATCACCAACTGGTACATAGCAGCATGCCAGAAGCCTTTAAGCATATTCCACAAGATGCTACAGGTAGAGGGTCAAAAGTCTTTTTCAGCTCTATAAAGCATGTGTAGCCAGGAATTGCTGACACCCATGGTCTGTCAAATATCTGTGCAAGCACAAAGTTTCTCTGTCCACTGTTTGACAGTTAGGATAGAATATGCATTCCTTGCTCTGGATCTGAAATTCAGCTATCAGATGAAATTTGATACAAGAATATCAGCAAAGGGTTTCCCTGGGAAGCTGATTTCACAGTAATTGAAACAGAAACATTGCTCCCGTTTTCAATAACAGCAGCCTCAGTCTACTAGTCTTGAGTCGCACTTCAAACTTTCCACTAATCACTGGAAAGATGCATTGATTGGTTGGTCTTATTTCTTTGTCAGGCACAGATGCTTTGGAACAAAACAGGACCACAATATGACTTACCATGGGTGGTGTCAGACTCAGAAAATGGAGACATGGGCCCTAAGGAGCCTGGTGCTGCAGTGACTGAAGAGTTCTGATTAGTGTGCCTTATATTTAGCTCCAGGCGAGCTGTTAACTCTGTTGGTTAGATTTGTCACATTCATCCTACTCAACAAAAAACAACTCATTTATCAACTGTTTCATCATCTCACCTCAGTTATGATCCACCAAAATCTTGGTGTGATTTTGATCATTAATAAATAGTTATAATAATTACCAAATGCTGAAAAGCTAAAATTTTGATTTTATTAAGACTACATTATTGAAAGGAAAAGTATCTAAATCATTGATATTTAAACAACTTTTTAGTTTAATGAAGTTATGGGGGTATTTGTGTGTTTCATATGTGCCTTGCTTTGTAGCTGTTCAGAGGGATTCTGAATTGTTTAATCTCAGCCTCATTTGAGGAGGTAGAATGGCAGACTGAGCAGGAAGAAGAGAGAGAGAAGGTCTTATTTAACTAATTCTTTGCCCACGCAGTTTTCTGAAACATCAACATTTGAAGGGCACAGCATCTGAAATTTTTTATAAGTTGAAAGGAGGCAAGACACAATGTGAAACTCTATTGAAATGTAGGCAATTTAAAAAGATGGCATTTTTCTTTCACTGTCAAAACAAAAGAACTCTCATATATATTTTTTGAGTAATCACTAATTATGTAAGCTGAAATATTATAGGTCTCAATCATGAACTCACAAGACAAAGGTGCTATCAGATCTTAGTAGTTTGAAGTACAGAAGAGTGTGGGTTGGTCAGGTTTTTTAGCTGTTCACTGGGGTGAAATAACAAGAGTGGGATTTTGATTCATAGAGCAATCGCTTTTTTAGTAACTGAGACAGTCTCTGATTCTGAAAGCTGCTATATTAAAGTAATGGGGAAACCAGAATAAAAAGGAAATAATTATGGGTAATTTTACAGCCAGTGTTCTATCCTTAATTTTATATATGACCGATCATGAAAACAGAATATAAAAACATTTTAATTATGTTTTAAATCCTGCTTTAAACATGTCATCTTCAGTCTCATCTCCCAAGGTTAAAACTGCTTCAATAATTTCACATTACTTTGAAGTGTACAGCTTCTTGTACTCGTGGTTTCTCCTATATTCAGGACAGTGCTCTTTTTTTGCTGCTAGATCATCATAGTTACTCATATGAGGTTGTTGTCTCTCAATGAGGTTCTCACTCTAAGGTTCTTTAAAAGGAAGAATTGCAGACTGCTTTTCTGCAGTTTTAGTTTGGGCTGTGCTATCCATGCCTCACTGTATGTATTGTCAACTGCAAGTATGCAAGGTAATTGTTTAATCTGGTTGTGCCCTTGCACTTTACAATTATTTTAAAATGTGATTTCCATTGTGTATCTATTATAACTAAGGTTTTATGTTATAAAGAATTCATGTTTGTAGGAGAATGTATATTTACTGTATATGTTGGTTTTACTAATCATTATAGTATATGATCATTATTTTGGCCACATCACTGCATTTCCACTGTATTTAGTTTTGGCACTTAGTCCTTAATCCTTAATTTTGGCACTTTAGTTCTGATTTACATTGCATGTATTTTTCTTTTATTAACATTTGTAAACCAAGCCTACCAGAAAATTTGTGGTAAAATTATGATTAATTTTTATAGTGTAATCTTAAACTGTTCACAGCTGCTAACTTAAGAGAATCTTCTATATTAACCTGCATTTGTACAATTAGCTTGGCCTTTCCTCTGGCTTGGTATTAAGACTTTATAATCACAGTGCAGTTGTGTATGGGTTGGAGTGCTAAATAGACTGCCCATGACTACACAGAAATCCAATAGTAATTTGCAGCTCTGATTCAACTCATTCTTTCCAATCCTTCTAATTAGACTTCTCTATGTATCTCTATTGTTCTTCACTTAAGTACTAAAGTATTCTAGAATAGCCAAATATTCTGAATGCTCATTAGGGAAATACATTTAAACATCAAAGTTTTCATCAGTGCTACTCAGAATTGCAGTAACTCTTCACTGCAAACTCCCACTGTGTGAAACCCAGCTGAATATATTCAAACATCTGCCAAGACAAAACCGGAAGACTGGGGCCTAATATCTCTGTTTCAGGCATGGTTCGAATAGATTTATTAAATACATTATTATAATGGGAGTCCTGTTTTTGAATGCCTGTTTGTCTTGCTCTGTCCTTTAGATTTCAGATGAGCTTATAGTCATTTGTTATCTAATTGAACGAACAAGTGCTGACAGTTTTAGACCCCCCAACCCCCCATTGCATGTAGTAAAATAATGTGAGTAATTATAAGTGTTAGACAGGTCTGGTCAGGTTGGGGAGAATGCATTGGTACTACACATTGCCACACACACCACACAAAGAAACAGCTCAGTATCCCGGTTAGCAACCCTCTAGCCAGACATACAGTCCAGTCCCACCACCTGGAAATGACCATCTATCTGGCACAGCCAGGTGTTACATGGCTGTGCTTTTGGCCTGGTCCAGCTGCTTAGGTCCTCAACAGTGAGGATCTGGCGAGCCAGATCACTTTTGGGGAATCATGCCACATGGTCATAATGCCACAACTGATGTTCCCTCAGAATGCAGGTAACGTGTCTCATTTGAGACTCTGTGAGCAAACACTCATTAGACACAAAATCAAACCAGCGGCACCCAAGGACTGTCTAAAAAAACACAGTACAGAAGGAGTGCATTCTTCTTCTCAGGATACTGGAAAGTGTCCATTTCTCCCAACCATATAGCAAAAGAGGAAGCACCAGGACTCAAAAGACTTGGACCTTTGTCTTTTTGCATAAATACCAGGAGTGTTACACACCCCTTTCCAATGACCTCATGAGCCCGCATGTTCTCCCAATCTGTCTACTGACTTCATAGAAAGTGTCACCAAAGACAAACCGTAAATGACACTGCCGAGGTAAGTAAGCCTATCAAAGTGTTCGACACTCTCTCCAAAGACACACACACTGCTGATGGCTGTGCCCAAAAGGTCATTAAAGGCCTGGACCTTGGTTTTTATCCAAGACACTCGCAAGCCCAGACACTCAGTCTCTCGAGAGCCCCAATCAGCACCTCCATTGACTCCGCGAAGATCACAGCATCATCGGCAAAGTCAAGATCAGTGACTTTTTCCACCAACAGATGCCCCACAGTCACTGGACCCAACAATCCTGCCCAAGACCCAGTCCATACAAGCACTGAATAGGGTAGGAGCAAGAACACACCCATGATGAACCCCAGAATCAACTGGGAATAACACAGAGGTTCTGCCTCCACTCTGTACAACACTCACAGTAATAGTGTGCAGGCCAGCCATGATATCCAGCAACTTCAGGCTGATCACGTGAAGTCTCAGGATATCCCAAAGGGTCGAACGCTTTACAAAGTCAACAAAGGCTGCAAAGAAACTCTGCTGATATTCGCGTTTGCACTCAATAAGAACCCTCAGTGCCAGGATGTGGTCGGTTGTAGACTTCTTAGGTGTAAAATCAGACTGCTCCGGTTGCTGTTAGGTGAGCAAGTGAGCACGGATCCTATTGAAGATGACCCTAGCAAGGACCTTACCCGGCACAGAGAGCAGTTTTATCCCCCTGTAGTTGCTGCAATCCAGGAGATGACCCTTCCCTTTCCAGATAGGGATGGCAAGTCCTGTTTTCCATTCAGTTAGGATGATGTCCGTATTTTAAATGCAAGCAAAGATTGCTTGCAATGCCTGGAGGACAGCCTTACCACCATCCTGGAGAAGTTCACCCTGGATACCACAGATCCCTGCAGCTTTACCTACCCTCAGCTGATTCACCACCTGTGCAATCTCAGTGAGATTGGGTGGTTCACAGCTAATTGGACGATCAGCCTCAAGAACCGGTGACCCAGAGATGTCCAATGCTCTAGCCGGAGGATCAACTTTAAACAGCGGCTCAAAGTAGCCAGCCCAGTGGGTCACAACTGTAGCGTCTTCAGTAAGGACCGTTCCATCAGCTGCCCTGAATGCAAGTCTCTGAGGAACAGATTTGGACGTACGTAATGCTTTGATTTCTCTGTAGCAGGACATGGGTCACTAGACCATAGATGGTGTGTCACTTGCTCACAGATTCCTTTAACAAACGACTCCTTATCTGCTCAAAGAGCCCTTACAACCATCCTTGTCAGTTCCCGTTACAGACCAGAGTTGCCATTGAGCCGTGTGTTGCGACTTCTCTCAGTGATATCCAGGGTGCCCTGCAAGATGAAACATCTCCTTCTGCGAACACCAGCAATACCAACATAACCCTCAGCAACCTTGAGGATCTTGTCACTGAAGGTCTCCCACATCACATTAAAAGTTTCAAAAATTTAAATTGATTATTCAATAGTTGTCTACTGAAGACAGACAGGAAGTCAAATCTGTGAAGTACATTTCAGTAATTTTGATTATAGTGGCAGCAGATGACCTGTCAAGGTAAAAAGGGATATGTAAATGACAAACCAGAGGAAAGAAACATTGATTTACTGTACATCTGGGTACAAGCATTCAACAGCCTGCTTATGGTGGTAATAGGAGTCAAGGGGATCTAAAAAAGAATCAAGTTTTCTGAAAAAAATATCATAGTTTCAGCAACAAGAGCATTTCAAGTGCAAGCAGTAAGTCAAAGAAGAACAGCAATGTGACTTGCACACTTATGAAACAATAAAAGATGTTAAGATACAATGTCAATTAGTGTCTGCTGTGATACTTCATCTATTTTATCTTTCTACTTCTCAAAGTGCCCTTTCAAAGAGCTTGTGGTGCACAGTTTGAGAACCGCTGCTCTACAGAACAGCCCCCCTGCAGAGAGGTGAGGCTACACAATGTAGATTAAGTGTCAAGAATTTCAAAATGGTTAAGCTGATTGCATCACATAAACAATCACATGAGGAGGTTTTTATTACCGTGGGTTATGAGACTTGTGCATGATCACAGCTGATCCAGCATTTTTCTTACTTGTATCTGGGTGAAAGTTCCTTCTTCAGTGTAACTGAGCTGGCTGTAGAAACTGACAACGCAGCCCAATATGTGATGTAACTTTACCTCGGGGAGGCACAGTGGTTAGCACTGCTGTCTCACAGATCAGGTCACATTTTTGGTCACAATGATCAGTCAAACATAACTGGCAGACATTTTCCTAGTCCTCTGGAATACTTTAAAGACAGTTGCATCATTATGATCCACTCAAAACGTTCAGTTTCTCTTTCCCCATTGACTTTGCATTAGTGCATTTCACCAAGTTTGCCAAAAATTCACAAACATTTCCACATTTTTCACTCAAAGCAAAAATAATTCAGTCATTTTCCCTTTTCACTATTGCTTACATTAAAAGGCATAGACAGATACAATGGTGGATAATGAATAATGTATCAGGTGTGGCAGCTACCTCCGCATATTTTCTCATGATATTTTTAAATTCTTTCATTTATGTTCTTTATTTTTTCATGTTGTTCTCACTTCATAATTGGCATTTTTTCTTGCTGAAATTCACAAAAGCAGTTGTGACGTCTTTTGAAAGAGCTTCTGTACCTTATTTTTCCTGATTTTTTTTTCATCTTTAGGCATGATTATTAGTGCCATAGTTTGATTAATTTTGTTGTGGATTGTGTTCAGTACATGTTAGTTAGTGAAGGCATATGATTAAACTGATTGCAGAAGCTCAATATACAAACTTAATTCTTGGCAACCTTACTCAGGTTTGTAAAATGGCTTTATAAAACCCTCCAGACATTTTCTGTCTTTGTTTCCCTGTTGCTGCTAACATTTTTTGGGAATATCAGTATTTTTAGTTTTACATGTCTGATGGTTTTGACATACCTTCTCTAAATCACTGTTTCATTGATGTTAATGGCAAAGGCATGATCACCTCTCTGACATACTTAGGCAGGTTTCTTCCTTTTGCATTTATGGAAAATCTGCAAATGGGACAACCACATTGCTTAGCGCAGTGTTCCCATTTGAATGCAATGAGCAACCTTTTCCTGACCTTTCCAAACCTCAAATTTTATTTTTGATATTTTTTTCAAATTGCTCCCATTAGTATTTCTGTTTGATTACTCTCCAAAATATTTCTTCCTTTCGCTCCTTTTCTCTATCACATCTGCTTTTGGAGATGGAAGTGCCTTTTGGTGTATCATATCATTTGTTGAAAGAAGATGAATTCTGGAGGAAATGAGTGAAATCAAGTCGGGCTAACATTTTATGTTAGATTCAAATTGTTTTTATGACCTATTATTATTATTATGTTCTTTTGAATATGTTTATGGTTTCATACTGTACTATTATTTATCATAGTTATACTATAGCCACACTGTTTATTATACTTTTTTATGAAATGTTTATTTGTCTCTTTCTTCATATATCATGCCTTGGAATCATGAATTCAACTGTCTGAATTCATTTATTTGTATAGAAACACAATACAATATTAAATGTGTTTTATATGCATTTTGATTGTGGCGGATGGCCGGGGTTCACTGTATATTTAGGGGGAGCAGCCCTGGACGGTGCAATACCTCCCCCTGGACGCTAGATGGCCGCCCCCCTGGGTTGGAGCGGTGCCTCGGATTCCTGCAGGGCTCCATGGGAATTGGAGTTGGGTGCAGCCCTGTTGGGTCCTGCTGGCGCCGTCAGGGGGTACTGCAGCTGGGACTCCTGAGCCCGGGTGGGCAGCATATTCGCCACACCCAGAAGTGCAGCCAGATGTTAGCAATCAAGCACCTGGAGCACTTCTGGGTGCCCAATAAAAGAAGCCAGCAACCACCACTCAGAGGCCAGAGTCGGGTGGAGGAGGACAAGGTTGCCTGGGAGGAGTGGTGGTACAGAAGAGCAGTGCGTTTAATTTGTGTGTTTGTCTTTTGGGACTGTGTTGTGGCTGGGGGACACGGGGATGACGAAGAAAAATAAAAGTTTATTTGTTTTATACGTGTGCCTCCGTGTCCAATCTGTGTTGGGTCAGGCGCATATATAATGCGTTGTTACATAATATTCTTACTTTTATTATACAGTATTTTCATCCACCAATTTAGGATATTGGATGAATGTACATGCAGAAGGCAGGATTATACACTAGATAAGACAGTGGTCACATATGGGGTTGTTTTAATCACAATTAACTTACTATTATGTGTTTGAATGGTAGGAGGAAATTGCAGCATGGAGAGAGGTGTGCCTCTTACAAAAAAACATCTAAATCTTGAATAAGTGCATGAAAAGATATGGTTACATTAAAGTGTTATTTAAAATCAAATATTTTTTTGTTAAGAATTTCAATCCTTAAGATAATTAAAGATTCAAGACAATTCAATAATATGATTTGCACAAAACCAAACTCTAGTTAAAGTGGTGTCCCTGAATATGCCTTCCCTTTTAGGTGGGTGGTTTTTAAACCTGAGTGTTAGGTAGCCTTTACTGAGCAATAGATGTAACAGTTAAAATGGAGCATGACAGAACATTCACCCCATACCTCACTCCAGGCACACCCTTTAGGTCTAAGTACATCAGGTATGTAAGTGCTGAAGAATATAAAGGACCAGTAACGGCACACTGCACAATAACATGCAGTGAATACACTTGACTTGAGCATTCCTAGTTTTCATCCTCTTTCTCATTTAGCATTCGGATGCTCAGAGGTTGATGCGCTTGCTGCTTCCTGAGCAGCTCTTCTTTTCTGCACCTTAGCGGCTCGCTTCCTCTCTTCTTTCGTCTGCATTTTTATGTGTTAAAACTGTGTTTGTGTTATTTAGTACATTTTCCTTAATTTTTCACTTAAGCCAGCACTTAAGTCTTTAATCTGCCTGAAGAATGATTTAAGATATGAAGAGGTGGAGGAAGGGTTGGCAAAGGTGGTAGGGATGAGAATGGCGCCCGTACGCATGTGCTACACAGCCGCCCTGCTGGCCGCTGCCGAGAGTTGATTCTACAATAAAGTAAAATAAAAAGAGGAATAACCTTGGAGGTCAATCATCACCCCAAAAGCGGATAGTAGATGTCACGTAGTATATGTGTACTAAATTTAAGGTCAGTAAGTCAAACAGTTTGCGAGCTACAGGTGATTTAAAATCCTGGACAGACAAACGAACAGCCACAGTAGGGTATTATAGAAGAAAATATGAAAGCCTTCCCAAAGTTAAGAGGGCTGTTTTTGATACCATAACATTTATGGTCTTGTAGACACTGGTCAAAACTAAAAGCATAACAAAGTCAATGTTTTGGAACGTATACTTGGGATCACAATTAGGAATAACATGAATAGAAATTCAAGGTAAAGTGAAAGGGGATTTTAAACTGAAGATCTAAGTAACTAAACATGAAATGACGAGAACCCACAGAGTTGTTCAGGTAAAGTTAAAAAGCACAGCAAAAGGCTAGCCTAATAAACACATGTTTAAGGGACAATAAAATTTGAACTGTCTCCTCAAAGGCACCTAAAGACAATACTGCTTCGTTAATTGACAGCTTCTAATCTATGGAGTTAGTGAAAAACTGCATAAGTGTGCATCAGCAAAGGAAATCAAAGGATTAAGGGTTATTACCACACTCCGAAGCAAAGAAGGTTAAGGACTCAACATTTCAGCTGCCAGGTCTGCACATCTGACCAATGCTTTGACAAATGCAACCTGAAACATTGTGTCTTTTCTTTTCAGCTTTTAACAAATGAAATAACACTCTTACTGTCTTTTAAATTGTCTTTAAACAACAGCACTCTTTAAGTTTTAATGCATTTGCCCATATAGAGTAAAACGATCTTTAAAAGTACAAAACCCTGAAGGACTTGAATCAAAAAAGCAACACCATCAGTCTATAACCATATATATTAACTCAAAGGGACATGAGAAAAATCCACCATGATCAAACGTGAACTCCATTGTCCATGTCAATCAGTAGCATTACAGCATAAGTAAGTTATGAGACTAGATATGCATACTCAGTTTGACAGTTCAGTTTAGGGTATTATCGAAACTACAAAGTAATATAGAACCAATCTATAAAGTAGGTGTTTTTCACTGTCATTTCTAAGAGAAAGCTATACCTTAAAATTATTGCTTTAAATATTGAATTCACAATCCTCAACAGATTTCAGCATTTCATTTACACCCCACAGGATTTAGAATATTTGATAGGAAGATTTTTGGCCATCAGAGAAATTGGGGAGTGTGGTAATGAGTTTTCACTCAGTGTCTAAAACTGAAATGGACATTCGTGAGGCCAGTTGTTGAGATACTATTCTAAGTAGCAGAGATGCAATACAAAGTTAAACAAATTATTTTGAATATAGTCAAACTTTGGTTAGAAGCCAAATGTATTCGGATCAGTTTATTTCTGTTTATGTTTGGTGAGTTTCCTCAAAATCAGTCCTCTCTTTATATGTGTACATTTCCTTCTTGTAGTAGGGTGTTCATTAACGTTCAAAGAACACATACATCCATTCTTTCTGTTAAGGTGTCAGACACAGTGTAAACACTAAAGGGGTAAGACATATTTTTGGGCTCCCCTTTAATTCCATTAAATTTTACTTTAAATGGAGTAGTTTTGTTTAAGTGCTAAAAGAGACATGGTGTGGAATTTCGATAGGAGCTGGGGAGTAGTCAGTTTTTGTATGACACCCCTTATTCCTTTTTTTTAATGGAATAAACAGACAGTCCCAGTATGGCTGTTCTTTACCATTTTCTTTAACGTCATAACACAATGCAGAGGACAAAGGAGGGCAGTTGGCTGCCAGTACATAGCAATTTGTTTTAACCAGAACATCAAAGCCAAATCAAAACCAGAAATCAGAGTCAAATTAATGAAAAGTTCAATGCCTCTAAAAACACTTTTACTAGAAGATCATTTAGTTGTGAATTTTTTTTTCACCTTTGAAAATGTTAAAGCTTTGGAGGGTTATGTCCAGCTCCATGTTTTTAGGTACAGAGTGATGACATCACAGGTCATAAAACATGTTTCGAGCAGCAGAGATCTGTTGCTACTAACAATATAGTGGTTGCTTTTGCAAACCAATACAGAAAATAACAGTTCTTATGGAATATTGGTCACCAAACAATGTGAAAATAATTCAGATACAAAATAACAAATCTATATATATTATTATATAATATATATAAAATTTTACAAATATAATCAATCAATGAATACCCAGTAAGGAAAACTGCTCTGCATAAAGACAGTTTTCTCAGAGGATCAAGTGCAAGCATTCTGTAGGTCAGTGGTTCTCAACCTGTGGGGCGGGCCCCCCTAGGGTGGCACGAAGTAACAAAAAGGGGGGCGCGAAGATGTGAAAAAAAGAAAACAAGAATCAAAAATATGAAAAAAACATCTGTTGAAACCAAAACAAATTAACTTAAACTACATTCTGATACTAGAACAATAAATATACAGTTAGATAAATGTCGATAACAGTTATGTAGGAATAATAAAATATGCATCTACATTTCAAAAAAATGTTAGTAGGGGCGTGATTTAAAACTTATGAAAACTCGGGTCGCAAATACTTAAAGGTTGAGAAACGCTGCTCTAGGTTCTTTTCTTTGCAACCACATTCAAGGGATTTTGGTCAAAGACAAATCATTTGCTCATTTTTGTGATTCATTTCAAGATATAGAATGCAAAAGGATACAAAAACCCCAGGTAAAATGTTTAAAGAATGTTCTTTTAAAGAGTTAAAGAGATGCAGCAAAATCTTATGGAGAGCATATCCTTTACTATCATACTCTATGATTTGATCTAGCAGATTTTGTGATTCTTGATATAACAATTGTTAAAAAAACAATATACTGACCAATCCTCATTGAGTTTCACTGGTAATTAGCAAATGTATTTGAAGTAAGAAGTGAATATTCAATTAATTTTGTGCAGAGAAAGTGGGACATTTTCTAATAAAGTTGCAACCTTGACTTCATAACTTCCTGTTTGTATTGCCTGGCGAGTATCTATGATAATATAATAATAGCGTAGTATAATAATCATTTTCAAAAAGTCCAGTAAATTTACATATCCTTTACAGTGATTATCTTTGAAAAAGATAAAGGTAACAAATGTTACTTGTATGCCTATTTCTTTTAATTATTGGTTCCTGCCAGATTTTTTTTTCACATTTTAAATAGCACTCCTAGTAAGCCGGTGGTAACCCTTATCAACAGAGGCTCACAGATTGTCAGCTCATTTAAATATGAAAGCTTTCTTTTTAAAACCTGCCAATACTGGTCTTGTGTTGGAACTTTAATTTAAAGAAATCTTAACCAAATCAGCAGCTTTTCCATTTACTCAAATTACTACAAGTAGGCAACTGCTTCAATAGTTTCTTGGCTTTTATAAACACTAGCTGAAAAAAACAGGACTTCTTTGCTTTCAAAGCTTAGGATATGACACATCCTTAATTAAATATTGAAGAAACAGCAAACCCAACAATGAACGGAACCTTAAAGAAACAGGCTGAAGAGTTCCAAGCACTCGTTGCTTATGAGCTATTTTTTTACATTTTACATTTTGAAAGATATACTGTAGTATGAGAAGCGAGCAGGTCAGAGTCAGCTTTCTTTATACAAGTCAAAGGAATTTAGACTACAGTAAAGATGCCAAAATTATTTATATCAGTGCTTGGCTCTTCTTATATCAGTGAAGAAATCCACACATCTGTTTAGTTAACCCTGAAATCCTCATTAAACATGTCAGACTTTGACTGTATTCATTAGCAACTGTGATATACATGATTAATGCTGAGGGGCAAAATCCAATACACAGTTAAAAAAATATTGTGGTTAAATAAAGAAGGCGCTGTGTAATAAACCTGAAATGTTAATTTGTAATAATGAAGAAACCTAATCATTTCCACTTTCATTTGTTTATTTATTATCCAGGGTACAAAGTGTCAGGACTATGTTTGTAAAGCATTGTTTTTCTTGTGTTTACCTGCCCATTTTCTTTTACTTGTTAATGATTTTCAGTTTAGGTCAGAACCTGTGGGGGCAGGGCCTCTAGGCCAGTCTGGGTCCTCAGGTGCTGCAGGTAGATAGTCACCTGAGAAGGTGATAAAAGACTCTTATTTCCCCCTAACACTTCATTGTGCCATTAGCTACCTTTTTTGTGGTACTTTTGTTCCCTTTTCCAAATGCTCTTCTCTTTTTAATTTCTCATATATGAAGTACAGTATAGGGAAAGCATTTTAATCGTCCAAAAATGTTGGTATTTTTATGAATCTCGATGTTTTAGACCTCCCTGACTTTCTCATATATGAAGTATCGGGAATGTATTGGAATCTTCCAGAATTTCCATTTTCAGATTTTGATGAATCTCGATGTTTTAGACCTCCCTGAGTCTGAAAAAAACATTTTTGGAATTATGTCTACGTGTCTATGTGCGTGTATGTAAACACGATAATTTGAGTACACTTTCACTTAGGTCAACCAAATTTTGCATACAAGTATTAGGTACAAAACATAGATATGTATCAACTTTTGGGCTATTTCCGCTAACCAGAAGTGGTACTTTATCTTTTATTAATGCATCTGCTGATTTATTCAACTTCACTTTTATAGTAATTGTTCAATATATTATTAATTTGATTTATTGTTGATGTTCTTTAATTTGTATAACATAAAAATTTAATCATTGTCTTATGGTTTACTCTTCAAATATCCATCCCCATATCTGAGTGTATGAGAAAGTCTAAGGGAAACCACTTCCAATTTTTAGACTTTGGATTTGTGCCTGTTTCTTTTCATTCATTTTCTAAAGATTACCATGCTCATAACTTTGGAGGCACTCATTATAATCTCCAAAAAGTAATAGTGCTCTTTTGGTTTTAGTTCATTGTGCTAGTTTCTCTTGAGACAGTTTGTATTTGGAATATTTCTGGTTACCCCCCATTTTTAAACTTCTGGTTATTGATTTCTGGATGACCTTCTTTGCTGTTCACTAGTTATTTTTTGTTGTTTCTTTCATACTTGAGTACTTTTGATTCTTTCTTTGTTTCTTACTTTTTGGGGAAGTTCTTTCTCTTAGAATTTCTCAGTTATTTGAAATAATTATTGAAATAATAGAATAATCTGTTTTTTGCACTATCAGTTAATTACAGTATAACACAATTTGCATCTAGCCCTGCAAGCAGGTCCTCCAACTTTCAGGGACAACTTGAGGTGTGGTGGCAGGATTGGCATTCCAGCCACCATAAAAAACCTTGCACTGTTCCAGTGTGGTGCTGAGGTGTCACTCATTGCACAACTGCACTTGGGTCCCAATCTGGGTGGTTCGTCGTGGGTGGCACATGCTCCCAATCTCGCTCTCTCGGGGAGCTGGTCCATTACAGGGCACTCTCATGCAAACAGCACTAAATGGAAGTTTCCAATCAACCTAAGAAACATGTTTTCAGGATGCAGAATAAAAGATCATACAGACATAGGAAGAGCAAATGTTGACTAGATAAGGATTTGGGCCTCTTGTGCCACAATGAAGTTCCAGCATTAAACATAAAGTACAAACTTGTTTTTCTGGTTTAATATTTAATTCCTTGGTAAACGTAAATATTTTGAACATTTTTTTAATGTATTTTTACACATAAATTGCATTTTGAATGCATAAATTATTTATGTTTCCTGAAGCTGTTCAGGTCATCATTCCTTGCAGTTAAGGTATCTTGCAGGCTGTAGCTTTCTAAAATTAGTAAAATGTACAGGTTTATTTTCATGTCATTAGAAAATTCTGTACTTTCTCACTAACTAGCATAGCTGCTGCAAAACTCTGGAGAGCTGGTTTCATATTTCAGTATGATCTCTGCTTTGTATAGCGCTGCCAACCGTCCTCATTTTCCCGGACGTGTCCTCATTTTTAACACACCATGGACTGTCCGGGAGGAATTCAGATTTTGAAAATCTCCATATCCTTATCATTGGTAAAAATTGAAAGCTGTACTCCAATCGGCATTTGTAGGAGTAATGCACACACTTTTTTCCCAGAATCATGCAGATATTGTTGAGAATAGTCAATAGCTGTCCAACTTGGATTCTTCACTTCCTTTTGAATTCAGCTTTATCTTCTTGGCAAGTAGACAGTTTATTATAAATTTTTTTCCTTAATTATTTGAAATTCTAACTCACCATAACTAAGTGCATTTTTTCAAAATTGAAATTACAATTTCATGTTTTCTATGTGAGATGTTATTTTGATTCTTCTATCAGCAGCTTAGTTAAACAAGAAATTTCATACATCCAGGTACAGTCCATTGTATTTAAGTGTGAGTAAGTACTGCTTTGTAATATTTTAATGGAAAATATTGTTATTATCACCCGTTATTCCAAAATGGATTTATAATTGTAAATGAATGAGTCAACTATTAAAGTTTCAGTTAATTTAAAAAAAAAATCACATTTATTCTGTCATATAAATGCAATATCTTTTTAGCTATCAGATTTAAATAAGGAGCTAATGCTCACAAGATTCAAGTTCAGTGGCTTGTTATGTAAAGATTTCTATTTGTATTTTTCCAATAACCCAAATTTACTGAGAAAAATAGATTCAGTGGAAAAATATAAAAGAATGTAGTTAAATGCAAATGAACTAAATTGAAAAGAGTAAAATTATTTTTATTTTACTAGAAGTAAATTTACCATGTGTATCATTTTTTAATGGTTTATGACAGTTAACCTATCCAGATAAGAATGGAAGGAATGAAGTCTGTTAATTTAAGATGCTTGACATATTCAAAATATTTAATGGGTTATTAGTTTGCCAGTGACTGTGATTGTGCCCATCATATCATAAGTATAGTGATAAACTGCTACTAAAGTTTTATATCAGTTTAAAAAACCATAAGTATTATGGGATCATAAGGAAAGACGTCCTCAAAAGTCCTCATATTTTGACCCAATTGCCCTCATTTCCAAAGAACGAGAGTTGGCAGCCCTATGCTTGTATGAAATTTGTTTGTTATCACAGTGGGTTTTCTTAAAATACTCTGATGTCCTACTATGTCCCACAGATACCTGTATATGTTTTAGGTTAACTGGCAACAGTAAGTTTGCTCAGAATGAATGAATCTAAGCATGTCCCATCCAGGCTTGTTTCCTGCTGTTGTGCTATGAGTGAGGGCACAGAACATTTGAGAGGCAAATTGGGCGATAAATGTAGTCAAAACAGACAAAAGGTCAAAACCAGGGGACAAATGGAAACTTGAGTGAGGGTACCATAATGTGAAGTGAAAATCAGGGCCTAAATTTGTAGCAGAAGGTCACACTAAGAAATACCAGAAATATGGTTTAAGAAAAATCAAAATCTGACACAAATTGAAGCATTTCTCTGCGTAAACTTAGATGAGGAAGTGATCTGTTTGATGAGCATTTTAACCCATTCCAAGAAGTTGAGAACTCTGAAGACCCGCCTCAACAACCTCTGTAGTACCTAGCAATGGAAAGAAAAAATGGTGACTTTCATAACAAAATGGTCTCTGACCAATTTTAAAATAAAAATTAGAAATTGAAATTAAACTCGGGTGGCACAGTGATGCAGTGGGTAGCGCTGCTGCCTTGCAGCTAGGAGACCTGTGTTCACTTCCCGGGTCTCCCCTGCGTAGAGTTTAATTGTTCTCCCCGTGTCTGCGTGTGTCTCCTCCTGGTACTCCAGTTTCCTCCCACAGTCCAAAGACAAGCAGGTTAGGTGCATTGGTGATTCTAAATTATCCCTAGTGTGTGCTTGGTGTGTGTGTGTGTGTGTGTGTGTGTGTGTGTGTGCCCGCCCTGCAGTGGGCTGGTGCCCTGCCCGTGGTTTGTTTCCTGCCTTGCGCATTGTGTTAGCTGGGATTGGCTCCAGCAGACCCCTGTGACCCTGTGTTAGGATATAGTGGGTTGGATAATGGATGGAAATGAAACTCTAAATCGAAATTCTGAAGATGAAAATAGATTTCTTGATATTTAAAACCCCAAAATGGAGTTTTTAAACAATTAAAAAAAACAAAATAGACATAAATACTGTTTAAATAATAACCTCATGATCCCTGTCTTGTTTCAAATGCTGTGACTTTTTGGTAAAAAAAAAAGTCATTTGAGAATATGGCTGGATAGATTGATGAAAAGTATTTCCATTGTATGACTAAATCAGGGGTGAAGAAAACAAGTGTGCTTCTCATACTGATATTTTCTGAGCAAACCTATAGGATATATTTAGGCAATTGTTAATGGCAGAGTTCGATCATTAGAAGACAGAGTTGTTTGTAAGTACATCATTATTTTTCAGACTTGGTTATGAACACCTAAAGAGCAGCTCCACTCTGCACATACAGATTATACTAAATACTCTGTACATGGGGCTAGTTTTAAGTTTTTATGTTGTAATAGTAGAGTCACACCTAGATTTTAAAAAAGCATATTGTGAATTGTGAAGATGCATTGTAATGTGTACTGTGACATACGATATGATATAGACATACCCTTTTGATTCATAATATATTTTAAATGCACAGTATAATGTTCGTTTGTTCAATGGAAATAATGCAAGTTGTAGAAAACTGATTGATTATTCAGATTAGGCATTGATGATTCTAGACAAATCGCTATAGATATTTGTCTCATAAGTTCATCAGTTTGAAAGGAAATGCATATTGCAAGTTGATTTGTACACATTTGCAAATCAACTTTTAAATCAATTTTCACACAGTATGGCATTGCTGTCTTGCTTACAATGCTGCTGGGACTAATATTGTGAGTGCAATAATGAAATGTGAACCAATAAAAAAGGCCGAAATCCTCCATAGCTTGTCCAAAAAGCCCTTAACCTAGGCAGCCTGACCCCAAACTCAGTTGGCCAGCTTTAACCTACATGGACCTAAAAAAATGAGCTTTCAAAAGGTAAAAATATACTTTAATGTTTAAAAATACAGTGGTACCTCGGTATACGTCTGCTTTGGAATAAGTCCAACTTGGTATACGTCCTGTTTGGACACAAAAAATTTTGCTTGGTATACGACCTTTGTTTGGAATACGACTCGCGTGCTAACCTTGTTTACCTCTCTCAAGACAAAGCCACGACTGCCCACGAGCGTTAGTGCGCCAGTTGCTAGCATTCAGTGAACAACCAGCGCTATAACTCTCTGTGAACTTTCACTTATGTGATAAAGCGGGTCCACAGCTCCTATCAAAGTCCAGCTTTAAAATAAATATGTGGCTGAAGGATGTCAGGGAGATTAGCGATGTGGGCGTTTTTTACCAAAGTGCACTTGTGAGGGACCGTCCGCATTCATGATTGTTCCTGGGGCTGCTTATCTTGATAAACAGAAGCACAAGTCAGCTAGAAGGGGAGTAAAAAGAAAAAAAGACGGAGGTTGAGTGAGTGAGAGAGAGAGGGCTGCTTATCTTGATAAACAGAAGCGCGAGTTGGCTGGAAGGGGAGTAAAAAGAAAGAACGGACGCGAGAGAGAGAGCGAGAGAGAGAGAGAGAGAGAGAGCGAGCGAGAGCGCGCATGGATAAAGTGGCTGAAGCAGACAGAGCGAAGGTCAGCTGCAAGTAGGGCGACTCCCCAGTTGGGAAGCAGGCACCAGGCTTCTACTTTTTTTTTTTTTAAAGAATGCTTCCTGCTTTTAACTTCGTTGTTTTTAAGAAGACTTTTTTCTATTGTTTTTAACCTCCATGTTTCACTTCTGATTTTATGGATTATTTATTGGAACTTTGGAGACTGCACTTTAATTTGAACACCTTGTTTTGTTAATTGTTTTAATAAAAGCACTTTGCACTTTTTCACCATCCCCTTGCTTTACCGATGAGGTTAGCAGTGAGGCACATTACCGACGGTGTAGGGTTCAAGGTCTCCCCGGCAGCAGATGGGAGCATACAGCAAACCTGCATCGTCACAACGTGATTTTGTGTTTTTTTCATGTAAATTTGAATTGATTGTTGAAAAGTATGAAGGTGGCATGCGTATCTGGGACATGGCTGTTGCATACCGTTTGCTGAGAACGACTGTATCTACGATTGTGAAAAACAAAGATGTTATTAAAAAGTAAAGTGAGGTAAAATTTTCATTTATTTCATCTAATTGCTTTTGTATTTATGTACAGTATTTTAGTATTAAGCAGTGTTTAAATTATTTTATATAACCCCATCATTGTATAATATGCCAATAGCAATAGGATTTTTTTTTTCATGGGAACGGATTAATCATTTTCCCATTATTTCTTATGGGAAAAATTTGTTTGGTATACGTCCTGTTTGGTATAAGTCAAAGGGTCTGGAACGGATTAAGTACGTATACCGAGGTTCCACTGTATATCAAAAATGCCTCTCTAGGGAACAAAATCATAAACTTCTGGCTAGAGAGATCAATCCAACTAGCAATCTTTATAAATGAAGAAGATATCTTGTATAAAAAAGAAGAATGAAAAACTGTAAAATGGCTTGCCTAAAAAGGTAATCCAAGGAAAATAAATCCAAATTCACAAAACAAAAGCAAAATCAAAGAGCAGAGGCAATCATTAAAGAAGCCATACAAACCAATACTCACAAGAAAAAAGCACATTGCAAATGTCATTGAATCACTGAAGGATTAGCTCCCAACTTCAGAATATGAAGGTTGATGCCGGTCCTTCAATAGTGAGATCATAGTGGTTCCACCCACAAAGCACAAGAAACATAAGAGAACATAGATAACACATTAAATAGAAGCTAAATAATAAATAAACAGAGCAAAAGCACATAATTATAATAAGACACATGAAAATTTTTTAAAATTTAACAAAGAAAGCACAAAAAGGGAAGTAAACATAAGCCATGGAGCAAACACTGCCTGTAACATAACAAACTGAAGAAAATTTATCCCAGACCCAAAACCCTTTATACCAAACAACTGAGTAGGTAACAAAAATCTAAATAATTGGTTAATGCTGAAAGGACAAATACAGACTTGATAATCCTAATACCACAAAATATCAAAACCAGGTGAACCCAGAAAAGAACAATAGAATTTAGGCTAGACCTAAACAAAAGAGCTGCATACAAAGTGAATCTTAGAATTCCACACACAAACAACCCCACAGAGAAGATCTGAGACAAAGATCAGGCTGTTCAGAGTTGTTTCATATGGCAGCCATACTGAGCAGCACATCTGATCAATTACTCTTGATTGGTTGCTTCACCCTTTGGCTGTTTTGCTAAGGAGAAAATGTGAGAACAATTAACAAAAAAAATGAGTTCAAGAGTAAAGAAGAAGAAAATGTACAGTAGAGCTAGGAGAAACCCCAGTAAGAACATGACAGATGTCAAATAGGAACTCAAGGTTACATTTTTGCCCCAATCTTTTTCAAGTCTTAATCACACCTGCCTAGGTATATTGCCAAACAATACTAATCATGTTATAAACACCGGGTAGGAGCTGCAGAGGAAATAAAAGTAAAAAAGGAGCACTGAAAGAACGTAGAACTCTAGCATCATGCTTTATACGACTTCTGTTTAGTGCTGTTTCAATTATCGAATGTCTTTTTGATTTTACATATGAATGGATCTTTTTGATGTGCTCTTCCAGGTGGTAATTTTGATCTTCTGTTTTAAGGCCCTGTCTTGATTTATGTTAGGATGTTCAGCTTCAAAGGGCAATGATGCAAAAATATGCATTGAACAAACTCTGGACTATTTTTCCAAAACATACTGACAAAAGAACTTACTTAACATTGCAAAGACAGTATTCAGGAATGGCACAGGCTAAGTTCACAGTTCATATCCAAATAGGAACATATGTCAGAAAATCAGCATTGTTCATCAAAAGTTTGCAGTTAACCTGAAGAAGCCTGAGTAAATGTGCAAGGGAGAACAAACAAAATACAGCAGAAAGATGGTAGAAGTGCATCCTAAAAGTCTGCACAATGTTGACTCAGGGTGGGTAAATACACACAGTGCAGTGGTTAGTGTTGCTGCTTCACAGATTCAGGTTTCACAACACAAACCTAGCTGCCATCGTCTTTAAGTTTGCACATTCTACCCATGTCAATGAGAAGCTTTTGTTTGGGTGTTTTATTTTTCTTTCCAATTTTTCTCTGGGTGCTGTACTTTTCTTTCTATATCCCAAAGGCACAAATGTTAAATTGACTACTGATCCCAAACTGGCCCTGTGTGGGTTTGAGTGAGTGCATGAATGGATCCAGTTAGGAACTAGAACCCCTGTCCGGAGGTGGATCCTGCCAGGTTAAGCTTTGGCTTCCCATGACCCTGATTTGGATCAGGTGGGTTTGAGACTTTTTTTGGAGATTTTGTACCCATGTGACTTTCTAGAAGTTTTGGGTTGAGAAAGCCAAAAAAAAAACAAAATCCCAGTGAAACATAATGAAATTTAAACTTGTAAAACATGGGAAAGTCTAAGGAAGATTAGTCACTTTTTATATCCACAGCAAAATGGTTTGGTTAATGCTCACTAAAACTAAATCATTTACTGATTTCTCACCCATCATTCAGTACCAGCCAGTACTTACTTACCTTTGTTCACTGAATTTTCTTTCCTGAAACTCATTACTTGAATCAATAATTATTATTGTGTTAAAAACAAGCAGATGAAACTGTATTAATCATGTAATGCTGTAAACCAGGACAAACCTCACATTACCAAGTGAAATTGTAAGTTTATTTATATTGGCTTCATCTGTAAAACAGAAAAGAGTTGCAAAATCTACAGAGCAGTAAATTGCTCTTTGCTTCACCAACCTAAATCCTGTAATGAGTCCCAAATTTAAATTTACTCTAAAGGGAAAAAACATGATCATTTTATATCTCCATACTCTAATATATTTGTGGGGCTGCATTAACGTCAGTCTTTATTATAGCAGATGTTCAAATAATGAGTGCAGTGAAGTGGTGGAAGTCTGGTGGGGAGAAATAAGCCTAAGATCACTTCTGCGCACTTGTTATTTGAACATCTGCAATAATGAAGGCAGCAAGTAGCAAAGCACCCCATGTGGAATAGCGTATTGTGTGATCTCTTGCCGCAAACCCTACACACCTGTTATAATGTCAAGGAGGCAAAACTGAAAAAAATAATGTGTTTATTATAAAATAACACTCAAGGGGGGTAAAATACAAGGAAGTATGGTACAGTCGCTAAACATTGGCCCATTGGTCAGTTCAGTCCTCATCTCCAGCTCAGTGTGTGATCCTGAGGAACTCCTAAATTGCCAATACGTTTGGTGTTTAAAAAATTAATAATTGTACTGTTTCCTTAGTGTTAACATCACCTTGGATAAGGGCACCAGCCAATTATATACTAATAGCAAAAATAAATATTGCAATACATGTACATATTTCTATGACTAAAGCTACCAATTAAGCTAGTGCAGTGAGTTATTAGACATTGTGTGTTTTACGGAAATTTTAAAGAAAAGCTGCTTACTGATGCACTCTGCTCACTGTATATACTCAAAGCGAGTACCGCAATCTGCCCCACATTATTACTTTCCATTTAAATGTCACTGCTGAGTTAAGCTGTTGAAATCTGCAACTTATGTAATTCTGCAGGCTTGTTATGAAAATGATGTATAAAAAAATCCACCCAATGCAGAATGCTGCCATTATGTGTGTTGCTTAATACAGAAACAGCACTCAACTCAGTGTGTTAAGTCTGCTTTACTGGCAACAGTTAACTGGCTTTTTTGCATTACTAAAACTACTGAAGCATCCCTCCATTTTCAGTATGCCAAGATGTAGGTCTGCACACCTAAATTAGGTCATTTTTGCTGTCTATTTACTCTGTATGGTAGACACTCAATCTTCTTCTTCTTCTTTCAGCTGCTCCCGTTAGGGGTTGACACAGCGGATCATCTTCTTCCATACTTTTCTGTCCTCTGCATCTTGTTCTTTTACAAACATCACCTGCATGTCCTCTCTGACCACATCCATAAACCTTCTTTTAGGCCTTCTTCTTTTTCTCTTGCCTGGCAGCTCTATCCTTGGCATCCTTATTCCAATATACTCCGCTTCTCTCCTCTGCACATGTCCAAACCAATGCAATCTCGCCTCTCTGACTTTGTCTCCAAACCGTCCAACTTGAGCTGACCCTCTAATGTACTCATTTCTAATCCTATCCATCCTCTTCAGTGCAAATCTTAGCATCTTTAACTCTGCTTCCTCCAGCTCTGTCTCCGGCTTTCTGGTGAGTGCCACCATCTCCAACCCATATAACATAGCTGGTCTCACTACCATCCTATAGACCTTTCCTTTCACTCTTGCTGATACCTGTCTTTCACAAATCACTCCTGACACTCTTCTCCACCCATTCCACCCTGCCTACACTCTCTTTTTTACCTCTTCCACAATCCCCATTACTCTGTACTGTTGATCCCAAGTATTTAAACTCATCCACCTTCGCCAACTCTACTTCCTGCATCCTCACCTTTCCATTGACCTCCCTCTCATTTACACACATGTATTCTGTCTTGTTCCTACTGACCTTCATTCCTCTCCTGTCTAGAGAATATCTCCACCTCTCCAAGGTCTTCTTAACCTGCTTCCTACTATCGCTACAGATCACAATGTCATCAACAAACATCATAGTCCACGGGGACTCTGGTCAAATCTTGCCTGTCAACCTGTCGGTACAGAGCCGATCCCTGATGTAATCCCACCTCCACCTTGAATGCATCCATCACGCCTACTGCAGACCTCATCACTATCACACTTCCCTCGTACATATCCTGTACAAGTCTTACATACTTCTCTGCCACTCCCGACTTCATCATACAATACCAACAGAGTGTGTCAGGAGTGGGATTCGAACCCACGCCTCCAGTGGAGACTGCGACCTGAATGCAGCACCTTAGACTGCTTGGCCATCCTGACTCTTTGGTAGACACTCCATAACTTGTATATTTGATTCTAGGAAAACTTTTGGGTGTTCACAGCATTTACTTATTCTGTATAATCCATTTTTTTACCTTTTACAGTATATTACTGTATGCTTTGTCTTTCTTGTTTTCATTCTGCTCTTTTCATTACAGGGCTGTAGTTAAGCAAAACATTTTTCTGCCACATGAGAAACAAAAAGAATGTGTGAATGAGATGTCAATCCATCAGAGAGCACACTTAGTCACATCAGGCTGAATTAGAGGAGACAGTGAACATTGCATTTTTATTTTTGGAAATTGACCTGAAGTAGTCACTTCGAAACTGGGGACAACATACACATTTTACACAGAGAAATGTGCTGAACTTTGTCTCTAAATATGTGAGATGGTGTCACCAACTTTTTATCATGAATACAAAAAAAGTTATTAAGTGATGAAGGCAGCATTCAGCAAATTTGGAATGGCAAATAGTAAAATGTTGGTGGTGTTCACACACTGGATATAAATGATTCACTGGTGATGTTAATTGAGATAAGTGTTATAACATGCGTACCTAGCTGTCTACACAGTGTTTTTTCTACATATGTACATTTTATACACACACACATACACATACACACAGTTTAGAACATACAGTGTATAAAATATCACATTTAAATTATAAGAGGAATGAGAAATTTTGTGGCAAACTTCTTGACTCAGAATGAACCCAAAAAAGTTAAAATGTACGAAAATAGATGCTTTTATGAAGAACATAAGACCATAAGAAATTTGACAAATGAGTGGAGCTCAATCAGTCAATCAGGCTCATTTGTGTAGCAGAAACCTTAACGATATTTGAGTTTAGCTCTAAGCAGTCCCAGTATCACATCCGGTTACTTTTGAATGGTTATCAAGGTTTCTGCTTCAAATTCATGTCTCAGTAGTTTGTTCCAGATTTCTCACAACACTGTGTGTGCTTCCTGGCTTTGGTCCTAAATGCCTTCCCCCTTAATTAGCACTTGTGTCCTTGAGTACATGATCCCACACTTTAAATTGAAAAAAATCTACTTTACCAATTCCTTTAGGAGTTTGGATGACTTGAATTAGATCCCCACATATTTTCCTCTGCTCAGAACTAGACAGGTTTAACTTCCAGAGCCTGTTGGAGTAGGACATCTCTTTAAGTCCTGATATGCATTTGCTTGCTCTCCTTTGCGCAGCTTCAAGTGCTCCTATATCTTTTTTTATAGAGTGGTGACCGGAAATGCACATAGTACTCCAGATGCAGTCTCACTAGTGCATTATGTATGTCTTATTTAAGGGTCACAATACAAGAAAGAGCTAACTAAAGAAGAAAAAACGAAAGTACAAGCAAAATATGAGCACTACTGTCACCCATTTGAATTGTCTACCAGGTGAGGTGGCACGCCCAGTTTCTGACCTCTTCTGCCTTTCAGCCAGGTAACACAGCTAGTTGGTTAATAATGGTGAAAGTGTCTGTAATGAAAACCTGCAGCTACTGGAGCCTTCCAGGAACTGATTTCCTTCTGCTAAGGTCTGTGACCCCAGACTAATTATTTACAGAATGTATAGTTTCAACAGATGTGTTATGCCAACCCTGGCAGTTTCCTTACTGCATCGGCATAACCGCTAACTTAAATGTCCACAACCAAATTCCTTAAGGCCTGGCCGAGTGTTGTCCCTGTCCAAACTTGAGCTTTCTTTTGTCATCACACCACCCACTACTGCATGTAATATAGGTTAATCACCCATAATAAACCTTTTATCATTCCCAAGTTGCATGGCTCAGCCGTGTTGTGTTTTAAAGCTTTTATTTCTGTCCTCCATTGTCTTTTGTTTCAAACTATTCATGACAACACAGTATGTGAATCCATGTGCTGGTTGTGCCGTTTGGCTTTAAGGTGTGTTTGTGTAGTTAAAGTACAAAATTTGCATTGCAAAGATCAAGTGCATTTCATTATCCCAGTGGGTTAGTTCCATATTTAAATTTGATAGTTTACACTTATTTAAGAATGTAAATTTGAAGTCATCTGTCATCTTGGTATAATGTATGCCCTGATTTATGCTGATATTCACAGATGCTTTAATAAATAAGGGCCTGTGATTATTGTGATGTTAGGTTTAGCCTTTTATAAGGTGTTTAAAAGCAAGCTTGTGTGTCTGGCTACAGTGCGTGTTTGAAGCCACAAGGTAACAGGCTGAGATTTACTGGCTAGGTGGTCTGCATCATGCTGAGCAAGTCACATTAACTCCCAAATATAAGAATACACAATATCTTACAGTATACTGTACGTGTTAAGTGCTTTGGGGTGACACAGTCCCAAATGAATAAAAACAACTTTTAGTTTCCTTGGTGTTTTAGCTTCCCTGGTTTAATAAATATAGAGCTGACTTTAAAAGCCTACCCTGCAGGAAACCATTTTTCCCAAAGGAACCGGCTGCCATCCTTAATCTATTTTCATCTATAGTTCTCTGAAGTGGTAATAAATTTTTAAAGAAGATTTTTTTTTGCAAAACATGCTTTTTGAATATTTCTGTAGGTTGTTTATTTTAGAATAGTTGTTTAAAACTGCTTTATTGTAATGAAAGGTGTCACACACATCATTTAAAGTGTGTTTATTGTTGTATATGGTAACCCAATTCCATGTTATTCACTGGCACCTCATTTGAATGACTAAATTCACTCTTTCCTGTTACACTGCAAAGGTATCATGAAGTTGACACATTCTGGCAGCCAGTCAACATGGACCACCATTTTTCATTCTGTCATAGTACAACAAAGATGATATATCTAATAAATATTTATGACGGCTCCAAAGTTCCATGAGCCTCTGCTTTCCTCCAGAACATCCACTTTTCCTTCCTTGTGGCTGCCTTTGCATTTCTTGGTTCTTCGTTTTTCCTTCGATTTGCTTGTGTTCACTAAATGCATTGTACTTCCATCTGAGACCTCATCACCAGTTCATACACACAAAGGGATATGTTTGATTTTTTGTTGCTAGCTGTACAGAGCTGTGAGTTACTGAGAGTTTTGCACTACAAAACTGGTATTCCTGGGCGTACACCACAACTGTCCCGTGGCTTGCTAAATTCTGCACATAATAGAATTTTACTTGAAAAGTCACATACAGTGATTAACATTTTAGTGAATTCTTGGCCATTTATTAGGTCAATTAGGAACAGTTCTTTAAATACTTCAGTTAAGCATTAGGTCTGATTTAGTGTGGTCCACTAATTTAAGTTTAACTAGCTTTGACTCTAAGCATCAGAGTGAAGATGTAACTGCATAGATTTTAGAGACCTATCATGTCACAATTAAAATAAATTACTAGAAATCCATGCAAATAAGCTGTCAATTTATTTTAGTCTAGAAAGAGTCACAAAGCTGAATCACATTCATAGCCATATTGACCAAATGAAGCAGGTTTGATACAGAATTCACTCAAAATATCTACATGAACATGGAAAAAATTTTGAATATTATTGTAGAGTTTCCTGCAGCATTTAGACATTATTTAACATTTGTGTTCCCTATACATAAAATTGTAGGAGGGGGCAGTATGGCCAAAAATCTATTACCAATAGAACATTAGAACAATTGTGACACAGCCAATCCATTCCTCCTAACAAACTCGTCCATCCAATTCATCTCGATTAACCAAAATATCATCAAGAAGTTCTGAAAGTCCTTAATTTCCTACTCTCCACTACACTACTTGGTAATTTATTCCGCATGTCTGTGGTTTTAAACTGAGTAAAAGACGTTCTAGCATTTGCGCATTTGTGCAAAATCTTCCCTTAACAACTCTCTAACCATGCCTCAGTATTCTGATTGCAAAATTTGTTTTATAGTAACGCCTTTCACAGTTTTAAATACTTCTGTCATCTCACAGCTTAATCTCCAATCTGTTTAAACTGAAAAGTTTCAATCCCTTCAGCCGCTTCTCATATCTCATACTTTTCAGTTTCTGCTTCTCTAGCACTGCTTCCTAGGTATAATACCTTATGTACTTACACTAAATTTCATCTGCCACAAATCTGCTTGAGCCTGCCTGCTGTTCGGGTCCCTGATTCTACATTACAGGTGCCGGTCATAAAATTAGAATATCATGACAAAGTTGATTTATTTCAGTAATTCCTTTCAAAAAGTGAAACTTGTATATTAGATTCATTCATTACACACAGATGATGTATTTCAAATGTTTATTTCTTTTAATTTTGATGATTATAACTGACAACTAATGAAAGTCCCAAATTCAGTATCTCGGAAAATTAGAATATCAATTAAGACCAATGCAAAAAAAGGATTTTTAGAAATGTTGGCCAACTGAAAAGTATGAGCATGAAAAGTATGAGCATGTACAGCACTCAATATGTAGTTGGGGCTCCTTTGGCCTGGATTACTGCAGCAATGCAGCGTGTCATGGAGTCGATCAGTCTGTAGTCAAGTAAAGTGTCAAGTAAAACTAGAGAAACAAAACTGAAAAGATATTTTTTATCTTTTTGTAAAAACTGTGCCTAGAAAAATGTTTCACTGTCTATTTTCAACCATGTGATTTATATCAATTTAAACAAAGCTCTTAGACCAACCTAGACAATCACAGTTGTTCTTTGACACATTGTATAATGGCAGGTTGCTTATTATTATTATTACCGGTATTATTATTATTATTGACATCAGCATTATTGACATCAGCATCCTGGCCATTGAACCTTACTATTATTCGATGTTAATTAATGTTGATTTATTTTGTTTTATAATTGTGTCTTTCATTTTTCTATTCTTTAATATGTAAAGCACTTTGAGCTACTGTTTGTATGAAAATGTGCTATATAAATAAATGTTGTTGTTGTTGTTGTTGTAGCACTGCTCAGGTGTTATGAGAGTTCATGTTGTTCATTCAGCTCTTCTGAATTGTTGGGTCTGGTGTATTGCATCTTCCTCTTCACAATACCCCATAGATTTTCTATGGGGTTAAGGTCAGGCGAGTTTGCTGGCCAATCAAGAACAGGGATACGATGGTCCTTAAACCAGGTACTGGTAGTTTTGGCACTTTGTGCAGGTGCCTGGTCCTGTTGGAAAATGAAATCTGCATCTCCATAAAGTTCGTCAGCAGCAGGAAGCATGAAGTGCTCTAAAACTTCCTGGTAGACGGCTGCGTTGACCTTGGACCTCAGAAAACACAATGGACCAACACCAGCAGATGACATGGCACCCCAAACCATCACTGACTGTGGAAACTTTACACTGGACCTCAGGCAACGTGGATTCTGTGCCTCTCCTCTCTTCCTCCAGACTCTGGGACCTTGATTTCCAAATGAAATGCAAAATTTACTTTCATCAGAGAACATAACTTTGGACCACTCAGCAGCAGTCCAGTCTTTTTTGTCTTTAGCCCAGGCGAGACGCTTCTGACGCTATCTCTTGTTCAAGAGTGGCTTGACACAAGGAATGCGACAGCTGAAACCCATGTCTTGCATACGTCTGTGTGTGGTGGTTCTTGAAGCACTGACTCCAGCTGCAGTCCACCCTTTGTGAATCTCCCCCACAGTTTTGAATGGGTTTTGTTTCACAATCCTCTCCAGGGTGCGGTTATCCCTATTGCTTGTACACTTTTTTCTACCACATCTTGTCCTTCCCTTCTCCTCTCTATTAATGTGCTTGGACACAGAGCTCTCTGAACAGCCAGCCTCTTTAGCAATGACCTTTTGTGTCTTGCCCTCCTTGTGCAAGGTGTCAATGGTCGTCTTTTGGACAACTGTCAAGTCAGCAGTCTTCCCCATGATTGTGTAGCCTACAGAACTAGACTGAGAGACCATTTAAAGGCTTTTGCAGGTGTTTTGAGTTAATTAGCTGATTAGAGTGTGGCACCAGGTGTCTTCAATATCGAACCTTTTCACATTATTCTAATTTTCCGAGATACTGAATTTGGGACTTTCATTAGTTGTCAGTTATAATCATCAAAATTAAAAGAAATAAATATTTGAAATACATCGGTCTGTGTGTAATGAATGAATCTAATATACAAGTTTCATTTTTTAAATGGAATTACTGAAGTAAATCAACTTTGTGATGATATTCTAATTTTATGTCCTTCCACCTAGTTTGTTATCATCTGCAAATATAACCATCTTATTGATTATATTGTCTATATCGTTTATGTATATTAAATAGAGCAGTAGCCCTAAAAAAAGTCATGGTTAAGCAAGGATTATGTTTTTTCTTTGTTTATTTAATGTTTTTGTTATCGTTTGAATATTTTTCATTTTATGTTATTAATTCTGGATTCTTTGTTATGTCTATATGGTAAATATGTAATATTATATTTATTAAAATTTAGTCTACCTTATATTATTTTTTAATACTGTATTATAGGTTTACGGTTTTTACTTTTTTCTGGCCCTGTCCACTTTATATACAACCTAAGGGGGCAGAGCCAGCAGATGATGCAGTTGGGGGACTGCCCCCAGTTATCTAAAGGGAGAGGCTGCATTACTTTTTTTTCCATTCCATTGATTAAGACTAATTTTATTATTACTGAATTTTCTTGTGGGGAGCATTGTAAGAGAGTGGTTGCATTGGTGCCTCAGAACAAGGAAATGATATGTTACAACCAGGATTTGTTTCCTCGCTTATGTTTGTTTTTCTTTTTTGTGTATTTTTTGTTTAACTTAAATTATTCTTTTCCATATTCTTACTGTAATTATATTAACGTGGTTCTGTTTATTTATTATTTAGTATTTATTTGTTATTCTAATAAGACTCCTTCTTCCCCAATGTCACTAGATGATTCTTAAGAATTTGAGATTCAGTCCATTTTAGATTCTCAACACCAGGGGTAAAGGGGTAGAGTATCTTGTCCAGTGGAAAGGGAAAGGCCCAGAGGACCACACTTGGAACGGACTATTGCAGTGACATTCATGCATCTGATCTACTTTCTAGGTCTTATAAATGATTCTCTAGCAAGCCTGAAGGCCATGCAGGTTAAGTGGATTGGCGATGCGAAACTGGCCAGTGATGTGTTTGTGTGTCTTCACCCTGCAATGGGCTGGCATCCTGTCTAGGAGATGTTCCTGCCTTGCACACGATGCTTGCTGGGATAGGCTCCTGTTACCTCTTGACCCTGCTCTGGATTAGAGGATTTATTAATTGAATCGATAGATGAATGGATTGATAATCTGGCTTTAGCCCCTGCTTCTTTCATAAAGTACTGTTTATGTTTTGAGAGTCATTCATTTCTTTGGCTTTGAGTTTAACTTTTTGGCAAAACCTGTATGTGCTTGTTTATTCTGTCTTGCATTTTTTTAAATTTAAGGGAACTTTGTTTTGGGACCAATGGTTTTAGTGATATCCTTCTGGTGCGAATTTGGATTTTTTATTTTTTTATTTTTTATTTTTTTACTTTTTCATTTTCTTTTTATAGCTTTAGTCCTTTTTTCTGGGCATGTGCAGGCCTGGAAGCCTCCCATTTGGGGCTAGGCTGAATGGGTTCAGACTTGTGAAAAGAGAAGGTCTGATTTTTTGGTTATTTTAAGAGCGGCTTTACTTTTTGAAGCTTTATTTGGCAAGAATCACTACATCCGTATCATGGTACAATCAAATATTATGACAGTTTTTGTAGATACCAGTAAATATATTTGCATAGACGTTTCAGACTGAATTTTTTTACGGTCTAGATGGGATACCACTCCCTGTTCTTGGGGTGACAAGTGTGCCACTCAGTAAGGGTGATTTTGAAGTTCTGTAGGATGTTTATGTAGTTAAAGGCCTACACACTTATTTACTGGGTAGACCAGCACCAGCTGAAATTTGTGTCCAGACTAGATAGCATTGATGCTAAACTGCTAAATAAACTTCCCTAAGCTGTGCAATGGTTTAGGAATAGTGTTTCAGTCGTATACCATAAAGCTGAGACCGAAGGTGACACTTTACTCCCATACTATAGTAAAATTAAACCCAATTCCACTGCTAGGTAAACTTAAAGAGGAACTCTCACGAGTGGAGCACCTAGGCATCATAACCAAAGTGGAGGTGCCAACAAATTGGTTCTCAGGTATGGTGCCAGAGAAATGAACAGTACGTATTTGTGTTGACCTCATCAGATTGAACCAGGTAGTTTGCAGAGAAAATATGTTTTACCCTTAGTGGAACAGGCTCTTGGCATGCTTCCTGGGGTGCAAATGTTTAGCAAACTGTATGCCAACATGGGTTTTTGGCAAATTCTACTGTCAGAAGAGTCAGCCAAATACACCACCAGTATTACCCTGTTTGTATGGTACTATTTCAATAGACTGACATTCAGTATTACCTCTGCACCAGAGCATTTTAAGAAAAGAATGTCCGTTTTCCTGGAAGGGCAGCCAGACATTGTCTATCACATGGATGATATTCTCATTTAGGGCAGAAATGAATCTGAGCATGATGAGAGGCTGCACACCGTATTAAAGAGGCAGGCATTGCACTAAATAGTGAAAATTTTGAGCTGTGCAGAGGGGAACTAAAGTTTCTAGTTCACATTACTGCCAGACTCAGACATTGGGGGCAGTGCACAGCACAATGACTTTACCCAGCTAAAAAAAGAGCTGTCCTCTCCACCAGTGCTGACATTGTATGACCCTAACAAGGAGCTGAACTTGTCAGCTGACGCGTCTTCATATGGCCTTTGGGTCCTCTTAGTGCAACTTGATGAAGATCATTTGAGGCCTATAGCATATGCTTCCCAATCATTGTCTAAGACAGAACAGAGGTATGTTCAAGTTAAGAAGGAAGCGTTGGACATTACCTGGTGATGTGAGTGATTTAGAGACATCCTTTTAGGATGACACTTTCATACAGAGATGAGCCACAGACTTGTAAGTCTGTTAGGGATACAAAGTCTGTCAGAGCTAAGAGATTATGTCTCAGAATTATGTGGTACTCTTACCAAATCAGTCATGTTCCTGGCAAGACATTGCTATCTCGTGCAGCAGTGAGACATAGTGAGAGCAGGAGTAAATCAGATAAGGGCTTGATGGAAAGTACCAATATTTATGTGGATGCTAAAGTGGACAATTTACCAGCCAGTTCAAACTATCTCCAGACAAATTATACCCTGCATGAAGAGTATCAGGGAATCACAAAATGTAGAGAGAGGACTAGAGAAATTTAAATTTGTGATGCCTTAAAATACACTTTTTGTCATGGATTTCTTTATAAGAGAACACTTTTTTTTAACAATATGCATTTTTCCTGATACAGTGACTGTGAAATAACCCATAAGGAGCAGTACAGAAAAATTCAGTTGGTAACATGTGGGAAAAAATCTTCTTGCTAGTTATTCCCTAGAATTCTGTGATCTTTGGCACTAAAACAATAAAAAAAGAAAAAAAAACTTTTTAAGATGCTGCCATCAGAAGACCCCAAGATTGGTGAAGTCTTGACATCACCTGTCCTGTACAGCTGGTGGATGGCATTGAAGATCATGAAGGATGTAGCGGCTCAAATAATCCATCAGTGACGCCTGCTTCGTGTACTACATGATCCTTAAGGGATTCAGTGTATGAGGTCATAGCATTGGCAAGTTGAATTGTAACCTCTAACCAGCTGGTTTATTCATTAGTTTCTTAACAAGAACACCAGACTTTCATGGCCGACATTCATTTTATGAGGATCTGAACTTTTCAGTACACTGGCAAAAAGCTTATCTGACTCCTTTATTTTCTCACTAAGCCATTGCACTGACTGCACGCTTGGGCTTAAAGCCTGAAGGACTTACACTGCAGCTTCTTGTCATAATTGCAACACAAAACTTGATTTTTTTTAAAACAAAACTATGAAAATTTGCCTTTATGACGATAGGGTAAACAAGGCAGGTATTGTACGTATTTAATTCAGTCTCCCGTGTCAAAATATCAATCACACCTTGAAATCTGTGACGTTTCACAAGCAGGGCTTGTCCAGAAATCGATACTAGAGCAAACACTTACCTAGGGATCAGTGCAAGATCCAAATGCCATTCTCTTAAAAAATGTGTTTCTAATTATTGGTGACTTAATAAAACCCAGACATCTTTTTGTGCTGTTTTTGTTTTTGTATGAGCCAAATCATGGATCAAAAATCAAAGAATGAACCTGACCGTGCATTTGGAGAATAGTTACACCCCAAGTATTCATAAGACACAAGATCCTTATTTGGCACTCCTTGCATACAGAGCAACACTACTAGCCATTAGTTACAGCCCTGCCCTGCTACTGATGGGGCGTAGAATTCACACTCAGGTTCCTTTTATGTTAGTTCCAGAACCACCAGATCTATTCAATTTAGACCTGAAAGAGGGAGAGGAAAAGTAAAGATGTGGTGAACTTCAATGACAGACACCGTGCAAGAAGTCTGTGTTCACTTTGCCTAGGACAGCAGGTGTGGGTAACTGATACAAAGCCCCAAGGGATCATGATATCAGCACATCCTTCTCCACATTCCTACTTGGTTGAATTGGCACATGGTATTGTGAGGAGAAACAGAAAAAGTCTTTGTTAATGCAACCAATTGAGGGGAGCAATACTGCAGGCCCAACAGATCAAGTCATACCAACTTTGCACCTTTCCCCAGTTCAGCCTCTACCAACCGTCATTGTGACAAGGAGTTAGAAGAGGAGTGATTAAACCACAAAGACCGGATTTATAAAAATGTTGAAATACATCATGGGAAAAAAATGTGTATGCATTTTCATTTGAGTATAAAAATAAGAGTGTGCATATCTGTTCATAAGTTTGGAGGTCATTTAAAACTTGAATAGAAAATTGTCATTGATGTTGCACCTTTTATCTTAAAGGGAGAGATGTGGTCTTATCTGTCTTTTGAAAGTGTTATCAGTGGATAGGTTACTACAGTAATGATGCAAGTAATCACCAAGAGAGTGTAGCGTTCCAAAAAGGAGGTAATGTGAAAAGACTGGAGCCTGCCAGAGAGGGCTTATGAGTTGCATGTATGCCTGAAGCTAAATAAACATTCCTTACTTTGTTCTGTTTACCTCGCAGTGGTGAATCCTTTAAAATGTTACCATGACAGGTAGAAGCCACCACTCCCTCACAAGAACATAAGTAGCCACGTCAGGTTTGCCATTATGTACTTTGTTGATCCTTAAATGTTCAAGTGTTTTGTTGGCTTTCTATTTGTACAGGCTATCTGCAGTTATCTTGATCCTCAGTGAACTGAATTTCATTTGGATTAATTCTAAGTATTTTTCTGGTTTTGGGTTTTTGTAAGATATTTTATATTTTGTCATTTTATTCTTTGTTTACACCATGTATGTTTTGTGCTTTGTGTCTGTGGATATTTTCCATTGGCCATGATGGTATTATGCATGTTTCAGTCCTGACATGTTCATATCATCTGCTTTAAGAGGAAGTGTCTGAGTAACCTCTTTTTAACACTTTATATATAAAAAAGTACAGAATTAAAATAAACGATTTTGTTTAGATTTTCTAGTGATTATTCAATGCTTCCTTGACAGTGAGATCTCTCATTTTAATAAAAGTTGTCCAAGCAATTGATCCTTGCCTGTCTTGAAGTATGATTACAGTGCATTTGTATTCAAAACCTTTACACTTGTGAAATAGTATAAAACCATAAGGTGATTTTCATGGAGGGATGTTTTTATTGGTCACAGTATCCCACAGTATGAAATTCATGCAAATGACAAGGGACCCAAAATGGCTACTTCATGTATATGAATCCATAAATGTCACTGAGCTGAAATATCTCAGCAAAGAAAAATATGTTACACCATCACACTGCGACTGATCTATGACTGCAGGAATGTGTTTTTACAGTTATTGCTGGTATAGGTGGTGTAAACGTTTTCCGAGTTCAATAGGGCAATTACTTACAGGAGTATGTTGGATAGTACAAAACATTGTTTGGAAATAATTCACCAAAATTGTTTGTTGTTGAAAATACTAAGGATTCCTTTTCACTTTTATGGGTAATGGAATATCCATCCATCCATCTATCCATCCATTTTCCAACCCTCTGAATCCGAACACAGGGTCACAGGGGTCTGCTGGAGCCAATCCCAGCCAACACAGGGCACAAGGCAGGAACCAATCCTGGGCAGGGTGCCAACCCACCGCAGGACACACTCAAACACACCCACACACCAAGCACACACTAAGGCCAATTTAGAATCGCCAATCCACCTAACCTGCATGTCTTTGGACTGTGGGAGGAAACCGGAGCGCCCGGAGGAAACCCACGCAGACACAGGGAGAACATGCAGGCTCCAAGCAGGGAGGACCCGGGAAGTGAACCCAGGTCACCTAACTGCGAGGCAGCAGCTCTACCACCATGCCACCGTGCCGCCCCTAATGGAATATCAGAAGTTCATAAAATATCTTCATAAAAAGTTAATAAAAATGCACCTCCTTTGTTCAGGTGTCCTTTATATGCAAATGTAAACATTTTGGTTGTCATTGCTACACTTTTCATTATGCTATAATGTGAGTGAGATGTACACAATGAAATCCCATACAGGCTACCGTTCACAACTTTCTGGTGGCATGAAAGCAGTTTAGCATTTCCATCCATCCATCCATTCTCTTCCGCTTATCCGAGGTCGGGTCGCGGGGCAGCAGCTTAAGCAGAGGCCCAGACTTCCCTCTCCCGGCCACTTCTTCCAGCTCTTCGGGAGAATCCCAAAGGCGTTCCCAGGCCAGCCGGGAGACATAGTCCCTCCAGCGTGTCCTGGGTCTTCCCCGGGCCTCCTCCCGGTTGGGCGTGCCGGAACACCTCACCAGGGAGGCGTCCAGGAGGCATCCTGATCAGATGCCCGAGCCACCTCATCTGAGTCCTCTCGATGCGGAGGAGCAGCGGCTCTACTCTGAGCCCCTCCCGGATGACTGAGCTTCTCACCCTATCTTTAAGGGAAAGCCCAGACACCCTGCGGAGGAAACTCATTTCAGCCGCTTGTATTCGCAATCTCGTTCTTTCGGTCACTACCCATAGCTCATGACCATAGGTGAGGGTAGGAAGGTAGATCGACTGGTAAATTGAGAGCTTTGCCTTACGGCTCAGCTCCTTTTTCACCACGACAGACCGATGCAGAGCCCGCATCACTGCGGATGCCGCACCGATCCGCCTGTCGATCTCACGCTCCATTCTTCCCTCACTCGTGAACAAGACCCCGAGATACTTGAACTCCTCCACTTGGGGCAGGATCTCTCCCCCAACCCTGAGAGGGCACTCCACCCATTTCCGGCTGAGGACCATGCTCTCGGATTTGGAGGTGCTGATTCTCATCCCAGCCGCTTCACACTCAGCTGCGAACCGATCCAGAGAGCTGAAGATCACGGCCTGATGAAGCAAACAGGACAACATCATCTGCAAAAGCAGTGACCCAATCCTGAGTCCACCAAACCGGACCCCTTCAACACCCTGGCTGCGCCTAGAAATTCTGTCCATAAAAGTTATGAACAGAATGGTGACAAAGGGCAGCCCTGGCGGAGTCCAACTCTCACTGGAAGCGGGCTCGACTTACTGCGGCAATGCGGACCAAGCTCTGACACGGTTGTACAGAGACCGAACAGCTCTTATCAGGGGTCCGGTACCCCATACTCCCGGAGCACCCCCACAGGATTCCCGAGGGACACGGTCAATGCCTTTTCCAAGTCCACAAAACACATGTAGACCGGTCGGGCAAACTCCCATGCACCCTCCAGGACTCTGCTAAGGGTGAAGAGCTGGTCCACTGTTCGCGACCAGGACGAAAACCACACTGTTCCTCCTGAATCCGAGGTTCGACTATCCGACGGACCCTCCTCTCCAGAACCCCCGAATAGACTTTTCCAGGGAGGCTGAGGAGTGTGATCCCTCTATAGTTGGAACACACCCTCCGGTCCCCTTTTAAAGAGGGGACCACCACCCCGGTCTGCCAATCCAGAGGCACTGTCCCGATGTCCATGCGATGTTGCAGAGGCGTGTCAACCAAGACAGTCCTACAACATCCAGAGCCTTAAGGAACTCGGCGTATCTCATCCACCCCGGGGCCCTGCCACCAAGGAGTTTTTGACCACCTCGGTGACTTCAGTCCCAGAGATGGGAGAGCCCACCTCAGAGTCCCCAGGCTCTGCTTCCTCGTGGAAGGCATGTTAGTGGGATTGAGGAGGTCTTGAGTACTCCTCCCACCGACCCTAACGCCCGAAGTGAGGTCAGCAGCGCACCATCCCCACTATATACGGTGTTGACACTGCACTGCTTCCCCTCCTGAGGCGCGGACGGTGGACCAGAATCTCCTCGAAGCCGTCCAAAGTCGTTCTCCATGGCCTCTCCAAACTCCTCCCATGCCCGAGTTTTGCCTCAGCAACAACCGAAGCCGCGTTCGCTTGGCCTGCGGTACCTATCAGCTGCCTCCAGAGACCCACAGGACAAAAAGTCCTATAGGACTCCTTCTTCAGCTTGACGGCATCCCTCACCACGGTGTCCACCAACGGGTTGGGGTATTGCCGCCACGACAGGCACCGACCACCTTGCGGCCACAGCCCCGGTCAGCCGCCTCAACAATAGAGGCACGGAACATGGCCCATTGGACTCAATGTCCCCACCTCCCTCGGGGCGTGGTTGAAGTTCTGCGGAGGTGGGAGTTGAAGCTACTTCTGACAGGGGACTCTGCCAGCCGTTCCCAGCAGACCCTCACAACACGTTTGGGCCTACCAGGTCTGACCGGCATCTTCCCCCACCATCGAAGCCAACTCACCACCAGGTGGTGATCAGTTGACAGCTCCGCCCCTCTCTTCACCCGAGTGTCCAAGACATATGGCCGCAAGTCCGGCGACACGACCACAAAGTCGATCATCGACCTGAGGCCTAGGGTGTCCTGGTGCCAAGTGCACATATGAACACCCTTATGCTTGAACATGGTGTTCGTTATGGACAATCCGTGACGAGCACAGAAGTCCAATAACAAAACACCGCTCGGGTTCAGATCGGGGGGGCCATTCCTCCCAATCACGCCCTTCCAGGTCTCACTGTCATTGCCCACGTGAGCATTGAAGTCTCCCAGCAAAACGAGGGAATACCCAGAAGGTATGCCCTCTAGCAACCCTCCAGAGACTCCAAAAGGGTGGATACTCCAAACTGCTGTTCGGCGCATACGCACAAACAACAGTCAGGACCCTTCCCCCCACCCGAAGGCGGAGGGAGGCCACCCTCTCGTCCACCGGGGTAAACCCCAATGCACAGGCTCCGAGTCGGGGGGCAATAAGTATGCCCACACCTGCTCGGCGCCTCTCACCGGGGGCAACTCCAGAGTGGTAGAGAGTCCAGCCCCTCTCAAGGAGATTGGTTCCAGAGTCCAAGCTGTGCGTCGAGGTGAGTCCGACTATATCTAGCCGGAACCTCTTGACCTCGCGCACTAGCTCAGGCTCCTTCCCCTTCAGAGAGGTGACATTCCACGTCCCAAGAGCCAGTTTCTGTAGCCGAGGATCAGACCGCCAAGGTCCCGCCTTCGGCCACCACCCAACTCACATTGCACCCAACCTCCTTGGCCCCTCCCATAGGTGGTGAGCCCATGGGGAGTTAGCATTTCTCAAAGTAAAATAAATCCTAGTGTTTATATGCAAAATGTACTTTATTTGACTGCATCACCCACTCCAAACACATAGTGGTGGTGGTGGTGGTGGTTGGACTTCAGGTAAAACAAATATTTGTCAATATAAATCTTTTAAAGTTTTGTATAATCAGTGCACTGTGTATTTTCACTTTTTGCCTTTGCTGAAGAAAATACAGTTACAGCTAAAACTGAAATTTAAATACTGCACTCCTTGAAGACAATAAACTTTGAATATGATAGCACAAAGTAAAATTAATCAAAATAGTCAACATCAGTGAATAGACACAAAATCCTTTGGCTTCCTTTTTATAATTTGGACAAATCTGTATTTGTTTTAAGTTGAGAAAGATCCTGCTGGTGGAACCTTCTTGTATAGGGAGCTGCTTTTATGGCCTAGAATAACCAAGGACAAGCTAGTGTTCACTAACCTGCATCTACTGTCACCATATTTATTTAGTCACGTGGGAAGTAAGGAGTACAGCCGGAATTCAAGACAGTCTGATGAGAAGATTAGATAGAATAAGTCTTCCATCCATCCATTTTCCAACCCCCTGAATCCGAACACAGGGCCACGGGGGTCTGCTGGAGCCAATCCCAGCCAACACAGGGCAAAAGGCAGGAACCAATCCTGGGCAGGGTGCCAACCCACCGCAGGACACACACAAACACACCCACACACCAAGCACACACTAGGGCCAATTTAGAATCGCCAATCCACCTTACCTGCATGTCTTTGGACTGTGGGAGGAAACCGGAGTGCCCGGAGGAAACCCACGCAGACACGGGGAGAACATGCGAACTCCACGCAGGGAGGACCCAGGAAGCGAACCTGGGTCTCCTAACTGCGAGGCAGCAGTGCTACCACTGCACCACCATGCCGCCCAGAACAAGTCTTACCTCTGCCAAGTTCTGCTTTTCATACTATCATATATTTCCAAATGGTATGCTTAGTTATTCCATTGGATTAAATGTGTAATGAGGTGGAAATATTTTCATAGTTAACTGGATGAATGAAAGACCAAAACAGTGAGGATGTTGAATCTTTTATTCAATCGATTCTATTAAAAATCTGTTAAAGCAAGTATGAATATTGTATAGAGTATAAAGACTTGCAGGTTATGTTAACTGCTGTATTTAAATTGGTTTTGTATTAGTGAGGTGGGATGTTTCTGTGAGTGTGCCCTGCAATAGATTAGTGACCTATCTAGAATGGGCCAAACGGCCCTGAATAGCATTACATGAATTCACTGACTGATGGATGGTTATCCATTCATGCTGCATGAACAGATACTGTTAAAAATTCTTATCTTTAACTATAGATGTTTTTTGTTTCCTATTTTACTGCCTTAGAAGCTCATCACTCACCAAGTATGTATATTTGTTTCTTTTTTTCCCACAGGACCATGCCAAAAAATGCCAGCTACTGCAAGTGCCATTGATTTTTTTCAACTGTTTGTTCCAGACAATGTCATACAGAATATGGTTACTCAAACAAACATGTATGCAAAGAAATACCAGGAGAGGTTTGGAAAAGACGAAGGCTGGATCAATGTCACATTGTCTGAAATGAAAGCGTTCCTAGGCTATGTTACTTCCACAAGTATTCACCACTGCGAGTCTGTGCTCAGCATCTGGAGTAGTGGATTTTATAGCAACAAGACCATAGCATTAATCATGACCCAAAGCAGATTTGAGAAGATCCTGAAATACTTCCATATTGTTGCATTCCGATCCAGCCAGACAACTCATGGGCTTTATAAGATTCAACCATTTTTGGATTCACTTCAGCAGTCTTTTGAATCCACATTTAGACCTTCACAAACCCAGGTAAAACTTTTCAATTCTATTTGTGTTCACGAAAATAGTATATTGTATCACATTTTAAAAAGGGCTTCTAGATAGCACTTCAGAAGATGATAAATATTATTTGTATTTATTCATATTCCACTGTGCATGTCAAATGACTGTGCCTGAGAATACTTAGTGTCAAGAAATAAGACTATAAATGATACAAGTAGTAGAAGGCGTAATGCTGCAGAACAGAGCTGTAGTAACACAGGTCCTGACGCCTCTTTCACCATAATACTTTCTTCCCATGAATACCCCCACCCTTTGCCTTTTATCATTATTATCACTTTTATTATTATAATTAATAAAAATACATCAAAAGTAAATGTGTATGTGTATAGCAAAATTAAATATGTGACTGACAATTTCAATTGTTATGTCTAACAACACTAGTAGTGAGTAGATTGTCGGTTCAGGGATTTAAATTATTAAATTAATCAAGTGGAATGTGTTTTTAGTTTAATTGTTAATGGAGGTGGGGCACAGGGAATGTGCTTATGTCACTGGAAGATTGGTTAAGAGTGGTACAGACTTTAGAACTATCATTTTTATTTAAGTAAATACTTTATTATTATACTGTGCTATGACTAAGACAACTTTGTTACTGATCAGCTACCCAGACCTTGAAGAATATGTTCACAAAAGAGGGATGTTGTTAGTAAAGTCAGATGCTTTTCTTGAAAGCAGGTCCAAATGTGTTTATCCAACTGCTCTTTGTTGTCGCAGCACTCTAATGGATCTTTCATGCCGATCTCTGTAGGAATTTCTGAGTTCTCTTTTTACCACATTTGTGTCTACAGTGACTGTTGTTGTCCATGGCACTGTTTTTGTTTAAATGACAGTTTTATTCACATTACATATACAATTCATATCAACTGCCGAGTGTGGATTACTGAATACTAACAATGCTTACCACGATATCTCAAAGAGCTCCTTATATTACAATCCACTACAAGAAATCTCCATTTTACAAATACATACCGCCTTCGCCCCCCTGTGACCAAACTTCATACAAAGGGAAACCGAACCTTTGCAGCCACTGCTCCATGGCTCAGGAATGCCCTACCAGAAAGCCGAAGAACACAGCAGATTGTGGGCTGCTTTAAAAAACAACTAAAGACTTTTCCATTTAGGAAAGCTTATTAAGAAGAATGCTATAATTATTGTTGTTTTATCTCTGTTTTTATCTTGCCTTGCCTTTGTTTAATCTTTTTATGTTGCACTTTGAGATTTACTGCTAATGTAAAGTGCCCTATGAATAAAAATTATTATTATTATTATTACCTTTAAGTGTCCCTTGTGTGTGATTGTGTGCTTGTGGCTCTATCTGCGACGTGTCTCTCAGCCTCTCTGACATACTGTGGATTGACAAGTTTGAATTTTGGGTCCAGGCAGAATGAATTTAGTCTGATATGCCATAGTGGATTTGTTATTATCCTTTACAATGGCAGGACTCAAAGACCTCAGATGGCAATGAATAGAAGATGGATAAATATAAGTACAGTACATGAGCTGCCTTTTGCAAATTACTCATTCCATTTCTAATGGTGATTCTAAGTGGGAATGACTCCAGAACAGATATAAATATGTGACACCTATTTGTTTTTTTTTTTTATTCAGATGACTTTTTAATCCTACTGAACTTGAGTTTGAATTACACACAGAATATGAAAAACAACCACAGGACTGCACAATCAGCGGTTGCAACAAATTTGAATGTGATGGTGTCTTCATTGCGAACCTGTTAATTTTGAGCTCCACAAAATATTACCAATATAATATATTAATAACTTGAAATATCGAATTACTTGATGGAATAATTCCATCTGTTAATTTAAAGGATTGCATCATTTTTCTTAAAAGTGTTTGCCTATTTTATGATAAAGTAGAGGGTTGAGCCTTTATTTTCTGTGTACTTGATTTTCAGAACAAAGAAAACATTTGAGGATAAATGACATGGCTTTTTTAAATTTATTTTATTTTTTTACACCTGCGTCTATGGAACCCCAAACAATGGTTGATTAAATGTAATCTCAAAAGAAGATGAGGGCTAATAATAATACTAATAACAATAGCAATAATAATGATACAATGTAAAAGAAGAATATTTAAAAAATGATCCAGGACCCAATGAGGGAAGGGTCTTGTTTTGTTTTATTGAATTACTAGCAAAATACCCGCGCTCCACAGTGGAGAAGTAGTGTGTTAAAGAAGTTATGAAAAAGAAAAGGAAACATTTTAAAAATAACGTAACATGATTGTCAATGTAATAGTTTTGTGACTGTTATGAGTGTTGCTGTCATCAAGGATTTCTTTCAATCAGGTTCATATTTGGAGGACGTGTTGTGTTCAAGTTACATTCCGTGTTTGTCAACCGTTGTAAAGATAACCGGTTTCATTCATCGAAGTGTTCACTACCCAAATCACTACTCGTGAATCTAAGATGTTTAACAGGCATTCCCGGTATTAAGTTGTGGATTTGCCTGCGAATATTTAGCAGCGTCTTGTGGACTGTGCCGGGCAGTTTATCCCGGCCAAGTCCCCCAAGCCGCCAGATGGAGCCCTCCCTGCAGTATGGAGGTGCCCCTAAGACCAGCAGGGAGTCATGGACTATGTAGTTTTATTCTCAGCCCTGCTGGATACCACAGGGGCCGCAAGAGGGAGCTGCAGGGAGGACCAGAGACTTATTTGGACACTATGACCCGGAAGTTCGTCATAGGAAGAGCGACGGACTTCCGGGATGAAGAAAAGTACTTTTACCTGACCGGAAGTGATACAAGATCACATGGACTGGGACTGGGAATACTTCCGGGTCAGGGAATATAAAAGGACTGAGGGAACTCCCAGACAGTGAGCTGAGCTGGGTGGTAGGAGGGCAACGCGTCTGGGAGTGGAGGATTGTGATTATTGATTTGGTATTGTGTATTGGTTTATGAATAGTGTGGAGTGGAGGGTGCTTAGTGCACGTAATTATTATAATAAAAAGAATTATTGTAGCACTTTTACCAGGTGTTTGGCGTGGTACCTGAGGGTTCAAGGGAGCACTACTGCCCCCTACTGCGACACTGGCGTAGTCGGCAGGATTCTCTGGCCGTCCGTTGGCAGGGGACCTGCATTTAAAACAAATTTTGTGTACGCAGATGACCCTAAGAAGGTCACGCTCGAACCTCCGACGGTAGAAACGCTACCCTCTACAAAGAGCGCTGCATTAGAAAGCCTGTCTAGACCTCGGTACGCCATGGGGAAAAAATCTGGGAGGAAGAATGAGGATCGCCCAAAAGAACAACCCCTAGATGATGCCGCGAGTACGTGGACCTACCTGACGGGAAGCAAGGAAGACCGGGCAATGATTGAAGCCGAAAGGGCACGTGCGTTACGGCAGCGGATGGCTGCTGGACATCGGACACAAAGGACTACCTATATGAACTGAAAAACCGTAGTCAAGGTTCAGAGGTAGGTGCCGAAGAAACGCCCGCTGCGCCGGGGATTTATTCCTATTTTCAGAGGCCTGTCTTTTCGTTTCTGACGATGAGTCGGAGAAATACTTCCCACCTAGGCAAGATGGCCGCGATGACGAAGCAGCTAGCCCATCTAGGAGTCGACAACAAGGGATCCTATTTGACGAAAAAAGTCATGTGATCTATCCCGGAGCTGGCTGGGAGCAACTAAAGGACTACAGTCGATCATATGACCAGGAGGGTCACCTTTCATTTGCCAAAAAGGGGCACGTGATTTATCCAAACGGATTATGGGAAGGAGAAGGTCGGCAACAGTCCAGAGGTGAGGTCAGCATTTCCGCGATGGATTTGAGCTCCCTGAAGGGGAAGGGGGAGGCAGGCGAAGCAGCGCCAGCTATTCGAGAAAGTAAAGAGGGACGGGATGTGACTGAACGATCCGCCGATAAAATAGAAAAGGCGGATCGCAGGCGGCCAGTAGCCACCCGGCCCTCTAAAAGAAACTCCAATTCCCAAGAGCCTTTGCAAGACCCAGCCGAGCACGTGCAAGGAGCGGACGTGCTCATTGGCTCCCGGCCGAAAGGTAAGATGAATAATGAAAGTAGCTTGCCTTTGGCGAAATAAATGACATTGTGGGACTGCGGGATCTCGAAATTGCTCGAGCCCGTATATATTTTCTTACAGACATTGGCAGATGTTAAGAAACAGATGGATGAGTTGGGAGCGGCAGCAGCACCGTTGGAGGCTCTGAGGGGATTCGTGCAGCGGCTGCGCCAAGAAGCTCCAGAGATGATCGATGCGGGAGCGCAGGTAAGTCCCTCCCGTATCGTAGAGCATAAAGGGACACAGTGCGAACCGGCACCGCAAATAAAAAGTAGCGCGTGTCAAAACACTGTGTGCCCGACAAAAGATTGTGGCACTATGACCGAAGGGTTGGAGAAAGTAGTAAACGGTCCGGGGCATGCGTATGGCGTGGCGCCCAGAGCCGTACAAGTCTCCAGCTCCCAGCCGGTCTTATGTGCGGTGTAATGTCGGTGACAGAAGGAGGGGAGGAAGCGCCGATCAGAACGGAGCAGCTGAAAAGTGCTGTCTCGCGATGTTGCGGTGCTAAAGACGCCACCTCCGGCAATAAATAAATTAAAGGGCGAGAAAGCAGTGAAAGGGATCTCTTTCCCATAGAGACTCAAACTGCAGATAAGCCCAAGAATAAAAAGGAGATCCATAAAATAAAACGGGGGTCTCCTGACAAGTTGGATAAGGGGTTGGAAAATGTAAGAGCGGCTGATAATCCCGTCCCAGCGGAGAGATGGAGTGAACCAGGAGTACTGAGGTGCTTTCAGTATCACGGAGGAGGGCGACCAGGAGGACAGCGGATCTGCTATAACTGTCGTCGGAGGGGTCATGTGTGGCGATGCTGTCCTTGGAGGACAAGGGATCAGAGGGATGCCCGTTATAACGTTCCCCCAAGGTTCTCCAGGGGGGCTAGACAACATTGCCAAGACCCGACCTTCGGATCCTCCTGGAGGAAGACATCCTCGGAGCAGGACGCTCAAAATTATAATTTTCGCTGGGGAAGTATTGTGGACTGTGCCGGGCAGTTTATCCCGGCCAAGTCCCCCAAGCCGCCAGATGGAGCCCTCCCTGCAGTATGGAGGTGCCCCTAAGACCAGCAGGGAGTCATGGACTATGTAGTTTTTATTCTCAGCCCTGCTGGATACCACAGGGGCCGCAAGAGGGAGCTGCAGGGAGGACCAGAGACTTATTTGGACACTATGACCCGGAAGTTCGTCATAGGAAGAGCGACGGACTTCCGGGATGAAGAAAAGTACTTTTTACCTGACCCGGAAGTGATACAAGATCACATGGACTGGGGACTGGGAATACTTCCGGGTCAGGGAATATAAAAGGACTGAGGGAACTCCCAGACAGTGAGCTGAGCTGGGTGGTAGGAGGGCAACGCGTCTGGGAGTGGAGGATTGTGATTATTGATTTGGTATTGTGTATTGGTTTATGAATAGTGTGGAGTGGAGGGTGCTTAGTGCACGTAATTATTATAATAAAAAGAATTATTGTAGCACTTTTACCAGGTGTTTGGCGTGGTACCTGAGGGTTCAAGGGAGCACTACTGCCCCCTACTGCGACAGTCTCTATTAACCAGTGGATCTGCCTGCGAGTATTTAGCGACAGCGTCTCTATGAACTTGTGGATTTGCCTGCGAGTATTTAGCAGCAGCTTCTCTATTAACTTGTGGATTTGCCTGCGAGTATTTGGCGGCAGCGTCACGAAGTTGTTTCTGCCTAGCTGCATCAGAAAATGTACCGCAACGTCTGACACGCCTCCTTTTTACTGTTTTCTCACAGCTTGGATTGCTGCTATCATAATTGGTTTGAGATTCATGGTTTGTTTCAATTACGTTAGTATTTGCAGGACTTGTGTTAAAGTGACATTTGGCATCTGTCAAGCATTATAAGCATACAACCGGTTTCATCGATAACTTTGCATCCAGCTTTTGAGAGTTTAAACATTCATAAACATCAAAGTATCCAGTACTCAAATCGTCACCTGTGAATCTAAGATGTTTAAGAGGCATTGACGGTTCTTCAAATGTGTAAAATATTTGGCCATTTCGGTACACTTGAACGCGACAACTGAACAATTCAGCGGCAGCCATCAATTCACATGCAGAACCGTAGGTGAAGGGCTTAAGCATTTCACTCTTATAGTGCTCCTATGTAGTATAATTATCTCTTATACCGTCATCAGTCCACACCTTCAACCTGTCCCAGTCATTCAATACATAAGACACAATGTTCCTCCGGATATCAAGAGTGAGCCTGATATGGCCGTGCAATATGTAACAAAGAGAATGGAAATGGCAGACGCCATCTCCGGGAATGGAAACCACTCAGTAAGTGACAGTTCTTTGATCGATGGTGATCACCTCGATAGACATGTTAATGGGCGTACGGTTGGAACGGTAAAGGAAATAGGTACCTGAACAGTAAACTAAGTCTAAAATACCTACACAATAACTATAATCGTAATAAACGAACAATAAAACAGCGGAGAAGCCGTGGATTAAATAAAAAGGCTGCAGTTATCAGCAGGGAGACGTGAATACCATGGCGAAGCAAGGAAGGGAATGAAGAGACCGGAGCAACGGATGGCCTTATATGGGCAGGCAGCCAAATACGTGGGACGTGTGGGGATGGGGGAGGCAATATAGGCAGGCAGCCAAATATGTGGGAGGCATGGGGATGGGGGACGCAATGCCGCCTCGCACGGTGACCGAGCTGCAGGCTATGGATGTATATATGTACGTAAGTAGGATTCAGTTATGACCGTTAAGCGTAGAATTTTTAAATGAAACCTGCTTAACTTTTGTAAGTAACCTGTAAGGAATGGGCCTGCCAAATTTCAGCCTTCTGCCTACACGGGAAGTTGGAGAATTAGTGATGAGTGAGTGAGTCAGTGAGTGAGTGAGTCAGTGAGTCAGTCAGTCAGTCAGTGAGGGCTTTGCCTTTTATTAGTATAGATTAAATTGTATTGTTTAATTGAATTATATTGTTTTATTGAATTGTTTGTCAAATAGTTCATTTTTCCCATCATCATTAGTTATATTTTTATAGACATCAGACATTGCAAACCGCTGACAAACTCTTCTCGTTGTTGTCAGTCCGTAGCAGTGAAAAGTAAGATTAACAAACATCATTGAATTTTCTTGTCAGTTTGTGTAATGTTAATATAAACAGCCAGCAGATGTCACTAGAGATATGAGTTGATTTTGAAGCTTCAACACGATTTCCAACGCAGTTGCTTCAAATGTTTCAGTGTTTCACTCAGCCCATCACTAAAGGCTTACAGTATATACACGGATGTCTACCTTTCTAAACTATCTCCAATCCATTTAGTTTGCTACAGGTGGACTCCAATCAAGTTCTAGACATGTGTCAAGGCTAATTAAAGCAAACAGGATGCATCTGAAAACTATTTTGAGTGCCACATCAGAAGGTCAGAATACTTACTGTATATGAAAGAGAGATTTCATTTTTTGATTTTCAATAAATTTGCAAACCTTTCTGAAAACATGCTTTCACATTGTCATTATGGGTATTAAGTGTAGATTACAAAATGGCAATGCATTCATTTAAAACTAAATCTACAACACAATAAAGTGTTTTGCAGAAAGAGAAGGAGTCTGAACAATCTGTAAATCCCGTTCAGGGGCAACTGGGCAACAGAAACTCGTCGAAAAGACAATTCGGCGAAAAGACAACTCAGCGACATCCTTTACCAGTTAGGTAATAGTTAGGTTCGAAGAGATTTTTTAATGATAATTAAATTACAACATGGTGCCGGAACATCCACAGAATCACCTGCTTTAAGAGAGTCTCAATAAATTGAGAGTAAAGATATTCCTTAAGCCGTATTCGCAGGTCACCTTTTGTATTCTAAATAACATCATCATACGATTACAATCAATACAATTTATATAAAGGATTAGCAATTTTGGTTGCAGAAGATAATGTAAGATAAAGTTTGTTCCATCTGCAGAATAAAGTTTGTTTGTCAATTATATAAATTTATTTTCAACATTTTAAATCATGTTGTCATTTAAATATGATTAAAAAATCTCTTTGAACCTAATTACTGTATTACCTAAGTGGTAAAGGGTGTCGACGAGTTGTTTCTTCAACGAATTGTCTTTCAACGACTTGTCTTTTCGCCGAGTTGTCTTTCGCTGAGTTGTCTTTTCGCCGAGTTGAGTGTCACCCAGTTGCTACCGAACCCTGTAAATCCATTGTAAAATTAGTAAGCAATATTTAATTAAGTCCCTTCTAGAGCATTGGGCATATGACAGAAACAACCATGGACAAGGTGGCAGTCTATTACTGTGATGAAAAATACTTAAATTTTATCCAAACAATTTTTTTAAGTATATGTTGCAGAGGTTCACTTTTTGGTAAAATATTTTCAATTTTGTCTTACCTAGTTTGTTTAGTGTATAAATGTGAAACTTATTCTTAACTATATTGGTTTCTTTTATAGTGCAGATGTAAACCTAAAATCTAATGTAAGTCTTTTATGTAAACTGTCATAAAGATGAGAATGGCACAAAACAGTTTTTGACCATGTTTTTAATTCATATATATGGTAAAAGAAGAAATATATTTAGTACTGATTATCTTATTACAAAGGTACCTGTCAAAGTGTGGGATATATTAGGCAGCAAGTGGGCAATCAGTTCTTGAAGCTGATTTGTTGGAAGCAGAAAAAATGGGCAAGCATAAGGTTCTGAGCGATTTTGACAAGAACCAAGTGGCGACTGCTGGACAAATGGGTCAGAACATCTTTACAATGACAGCTCTTCTACCAAATGTGGTCCAAGGAAGAACAACCAGTGAACCAGTGACAGGGTCATGTGTCCCCAAGGATTACTGATGTGTGTGGGGAGCTAAGCCTAGCCCGTCTGGTCCAATCCCACTCTAGCTACTCTTGCACAAATTGCTGAAAAACGTAGTGTTGGCTGTGATAGAAAGGTGTCACAACAAGCAGTGCCTCACAGTTTGCATCACAGACCTTGCTGAGAAAGCCCAGCAGTGTTTGTAGTTTCAGAGAATGCGGAGGAAGTTTGGCATGCCAAGCACTATCCTCAGCAACTTCTACAGATGTACAATTGAGAATGTCCCCATCTACTCCATCACAGTCTGACTTGGGAACAGTACAGCACAGGACAGCAAGGCTCTACAGCAGGTGGTAATACTACCAGTGCAAAATATCATTGGAACAGCACTACCAGCACTAGAGGACATCCATAACACCAGAGTTCTCAGGAGGTCCCATACCATTATTAAGGACACAACCCACCCACAACTTAAACAGTTCATAGTGCTTCCTTCAGGGAGATGCTATAAGAGCATAGCAGCCAGAACATCAAGGCTAAAATACAGTTTTCTCCCCTATGCCATCAGGCTTGTAAATAGAACCCATCCACTGCCCCTCTCCTCAGCACTGCAGGCTAGCTCATGCCTGGAGGATGGAAGGCCATCTTGAGAACATATACCTGCAGAGCTTACATTGAATAATTTATTCATTTAGTCATGCACACTTATTTCTGTTTGTTTTAGTATTTCGCTTTCACCTGACTGTTTTTAGTTTATTGTTGTATATTCTTTTCTGTTGTTGTATATTCTTATCTATTGCTGGACGATTCACAGAATAAGATTTTCATTGTACTGAGTACATATGACGTTAAAGTTGAAGTCTGTCAGAGTGCCCGTTCTGACTCCGTCCACCACAAAAAGCACTTACAATGGGCACAGAACTAGAGCTACAGAAATGGGTTATGGAGCAAAGGAAGAAGGTGGCCTGGTCTGATCAATCACGTTTTCTTTTACATCATACGTCGTTTACTTCAGGATGAGATGGTAACAGAATTAAATATACTGTAGGAAGAAGTCAAGCTGGTGGAATTAATGTGATGCTCTGGGTAATGTTCTTCTGGGAAACGTTGGGTCCTGGCATTCATGTAGATGTTACTTTGCCACGGGACACGTGCCACCTACCCTAAGTATTGTTGCAGACCACATACACTTCATGGAAACAGTATTCCTTGGTGGCAGTGGCCTCTTTCAGCAGAATAATACTCCCTGCCACACTGCAGAATTGTTCAGGAATGGTTTTTGACTTGCCTCTCAAATGCTCCAGATCTTCCTTTGATTGAGCATTTGTGGGATGTGCAGGGAAAACAAATCTGATTCATGGAGGCCTCGCCTCACAATTTATAGGACTTTAAGGATCTGCTGCTAAGGTGGCACATACCACAGGACACCTTTAGAGAGCTTGTGGAGTCCATGCCTTTGTCGGCACAAGGGGGACCTTCACAATATTCGGCAAGTGGATTTAATGTTGTAGGGGGATCAGTATATGTCAAACTCTGAATTTCTGTGTATTTTAAATGAGGATACATAGGTACTTCAGCCATGAACATTAAACTCATAGATTTTGCTTTCAGAGTGTTTTTGAATAAATGTAAGTTTCTGAAGTAATAGCTGAATTGACAAAGAATTAGGAAGGTGTGGTGCAGACACATCAGCATGGTCCAGTTTGGCGTCCTTTTAGATGAAACATTACATTATTTTCATTAAAATTGTAATCGTTTTCTTACAATGCAAAATATTTGCAGAACACATTTTTTGTACTGGTGTCATCCTTTTGTGGCTTCTAATAATTTATGTGCCATCATACTGATGGAACATATTTTAAAAACTCTTGACTTTAGACACCATCATTTTTATTTCTCACCATTATCAGGCAATACTAATATAATGTGTGATTTATTATTTGCTACTAAATGTATATCATGCCTGCAAGTTTGCTTTAATGTATGACTTATAAAAGTGATCATCAACAGTCAAATAAATCGATGAAGCTTTGGTTTGTTTTGTCATATGATAGTTATTCACCTGCGGTGGGCTGGCACCCTGCCCGGGGTTTGTGTCCTGCCTTGCGCCCTGTGTTGGCTGGGATTGGCTCCAGCAGACCCTCGTGACCCTGTAGTTAGGATATAGTGGGTTGGATAATGGATGGATGGATAGTTATTCACATTTCATTTATTGTGGAAGGTATAGCAAAAATATTAAAAACCATTGTAGAGTCCTGCTTTGGACCATTTAGTCATTCAGGTGTGCATTCAGACCATATTGTGTATGTATATATATTTATTTATCTAGTTATGCATTTATGTATTTGAAGAAATTCTGTAAAAAGCCAAATTCCCCCGAGGAAAATTAAATTATCTATCTATCTATCTATCTATCTATCTATCTATCTATCTATCTAAATTAAATTATCTATCTATCTATCTATCTATCTATCTATCATTATGATGTTTAAAGAAATAACCCTTAGAACTGAAGTGTAAATGTAGCTCACTGCACAAGTGATGTCCATTATTTGTCAGCTTGGGCTTCTGTGTTTTTTATGTTTTTTGTTGTTTTCAAATTATTACAATTGTTTCCATTTATTATTCTGTAACAATATACTATCCCTTTAAATGTGTGTCCATTCCTTGTGTTCTGTTGGTGGAGAACCCAAGATGTAGGTCCATCATAAGGTCACACCTGAGGGACCATCCTCCACATTTATATTCTGGTGGACCAGATGGTTTTCCCTCCTGTTGTCTTTGAAAGTTGTAGGAGTCACAGTTGTAAGTATTGCTTTCATTAGTTTTCCCGGTTTTGTAGATTTCTTGATTTGTCTTTGGATTTTGAGTGTTAAATTACAGATTAGACTTGTTAGCCTTGGGTTGTCTCTTTAGCCTGACTCTATTTGCCTCTTTTTCACAGTTTTTTTTTTTTTTTTTTTTTACTGTTTTTGTGCTTTCTTTTTGGGTTTTTACAATAAAATATTAATTTATAAAGGTTCTTTTCTTGGATATGTATGTTCAAGTTGGAGGTTTATGGCAATCTCTCTTTAAGGTGCAGTTTGTATATTTTAGGTTTTATAGCCAGGTTCCCATTTCTGGGCCTGCTAGGCCAAAAGCCTGTAAGTGGTAGTTTTGGTTATCAGGGTTAAGACCTTTTCTAGGTAGGTCACTGAAAGTCCTGGCTTGGTTTGTCAGAATTTTTGTAGATCTCACATCCCTTTTCGTCATGTCTGAGCCTCCATCTCACAACAATATTACAACTAATATTCCACGTCTAGCTAACGTGTTTGAGATCACCTTGTATTCTTCTCTATCTTGTCTTTTAGCAGCCAGCAGGGCTTATTGCGTATAACAAACTCCGTCTTTTTCCATGCGTGACTTAAGCAGTGTGCATTATGTTTTGTATTTAGAGTTTGTATTGCATGTTGTACACAGGCCCTGTATTTACATTTTGAATCACATTGTTGCTTACCAGCAGCAATCCTCAAACAATGGCATTTCCACCAGCTTTGCTTACATGGCAATAAAACATTGTATTCTATTCAATTATCTCGACAGCTGTGCAGTAGTTAACATTCAGATTAAGTAAACAGGTAAATTAATTAATCAATTCAAATTACATTTAAATAGAAGGTGCTTTCTCCACAGATGGGAAGCAGGCGCACATCATATTTTGTTAAAAAGTGTTATATTAATGTTATGAAATAAGACATATTATTACAAAATCAACAATTATTCATTTGTTGTTTTATTTCTATGCAAATGTTAATTATCAAACAGAAACGAGTGCCAGGATTTGATTGATCCTGTGCTACTACCAATCAGTCAATCTTTATTTTATGCAGAACTAGCAGAATACCCACGCACAGCTGGAGAAGTAGTGTGTTAAAGAAGTTATGAAAAGAAAAGCAAACATTTTAAAAATAAGCGTAAGATGATTGTTAATGTAATTGTTTTGTCATTGATATATGTTGTTGTCATGTCATATATATATATATATTATATATATATATATATATATATATATATATATATATATATATATATATATATATATATATATATATATATATATATATATATATATATATATATATATATAGCAAAATACCTACGATTGGCAGCGAGAAGTAAAAAGAAAACATTTTAATAATAGCGTAACATGATTGACAATGTAATTGTTTTGTAATTGTCATGAGTGTTGCTGGCATATATTATATATATATATATATATACACACACACAGTTATATATATACATATATATACATACTGTATATACACATATACATATCTACATATATACTGTATATACACTGTAAGAACTGGAGACCAGAGGCGTGAAAGGTTTGGGGCAGCCACCCGTTTAATGCGGTTTCCCGGCTGCAAAAGTATTTGAGGCATTTTCAAACAGTTGTTCACACAACAGAGTCCAAAACAGAACTGCCTGCCTAAGCAAAGGCAGTGAGCTTTATAGCTCAGAGGGCGGAAATGATGTAGTCCTCTGGGCGGAACTGAAGTGACATCACCCTTGGGGCGGAACCGAAGTGACCTCATTCTTGGGGCCGGAACCGGAGGTGGTGTGTCCTTCCTGGAAATGGCGGCTCCTGGTGGGATTTCCCGGGTAAGACCTGCAGAGAACTCAGAAAGAGCGTCAGCGTACCCCGCCCCCCCCTGGGCAGATGTATAAACAGTATTGTCTAAGCCCTTCAGCTGCTTCCCATGCACACGTGTGTGACAAGACTCCCCCCTCAGCCCAGACCCGTGGGTCGGGCGACCTGCACCGAGAGTCGTGGGCCGGGAGAGGGCATCGGCGTTGGCATGAAGGACCCCTGTCGATGAAGCGTATATTTGTACTGCTGCAGGTCAAGAAACCACCTCGTGACCGGATTCGACTCCCTGTGAAGGGCCATCCACTTTAAAGGCGCATGATCCGTCACCAGAGTGAACACGCGACCCAAGAGGTAGTACGCAGCTGTCACCGCCCATTTGATCGCCAAGCCTCCTTCTCCACCGCCGCGTACCTGGTCTCCGTCCAACAGTTTCCGGCTCAGGTACATAGCGGGTGTTCAACACCGTCGACGCTTTGGCTCAACACGGCTCCCAAGCCTGTGTCCGAAGCGTCCGTCTGGAGGACAAAAGGGAGAGAAGTTAGGGGAGATTAAGATAGGTGCTGAAGTCAGAGCCCTTTTAAGTCACTGAATGCAGCCCCGCTTTATCAGACCATACCACCGTATTAGGAGCTCTTTTCTTTGTCAAGTCGGTCAAGGGCGCTCTCTCGGAGAAGCGAGGCACAAACCGGCGGTAGTACCCGGCCAAACCGAGAAAGGATTGGACTTGCCGCTTGGTTTGGACGGGCCAGGCCATTATGGCTTGCAACTTGGAACACTGTGGCCTCACAGTACCCGCCCACTAGGTAGCCCAAATATTTGGCTTCTCTCAACCAAGTAACATTTCTTGGGGTTGATGCGAGCCCGCCTCTCCCAATGTCCGTAATACTGCTGTGACCTGCTGTATGTGCTCCTTCCAGGTGCTGGAATAGATGACAACGTCATCCAGATAGGCAGCACAGAGCGAGTTATGGGGCGGAGCACTTTGTCCACCAGGCGCTGAAAAGTCGCGGCGCCCGTGTAACCCGAATGGAAGGACACGATACTGCCAGTGTCCGCTAGGAGTGCTAAGCGGTTTTTCCTTGCGGACTCCGTTAAAGGAACCTGCCAGTACCCCTTTGTCATGTCAAGTGTAGTCAAGAATTTGGCTGGTCCCAGTCTCTCGAGGAGGTCGTCCCGCGAGGCATGGGATAAGCATCAAATCGGAAACTTGGTTGAGCCGGCGGAAGTCATTGCAAAACCTCCAACTGCCGTCAGGCTTAGCAATCAAGGCGATGGGGCTGGACCAGGGACTACTACTTTCCTCGATCACTCCTAGTGCCAGCATTCGCTTGATTTCCAGTTCCACTTCTACTTTCTTTGCCTCCGGAGTCTGTAGGGTCGCTCACGGACGATCACCCCGGTCAGTCACTATGTATGCGCAATCAGAGAGGTCCGACCTGGTTGTTCACTTACCACCTCTGGGACCGGCGGATAGCTGCTTGAGCTCCTGTCTCTGTCTGGGAGATAGCTGTTCGCGAAATTAAGGGCACTTACTTCCGCGAAAGAGCAGGGCTGTCGGAGGAGGGATCGGGATCCCTCTCCTTCCACGGTTTCAGCAGGTTTACATGATATATTCGCTCAGCTGGTGGCGATTGGGCTGTTTCACCAAATAGTCGACCAATCCCTTCCTCTCCTTAATTTCGTAGGGGCCTAGCCAATGCGAGCAGTTTAGAGTGTGAAGTAGGAACCAATACCATGGCGATCCCCGGTTGGAACTCCCGGAGAGTGCCCGCGGTCATACAGGCGGGCCTGTGCTGATTGTGCCTCCTCGATATGACTTTTAGTATAGGTCTTATTACATCAAATCTATCGCGCAAATGGGCGATATACTCCAAAATGTTAGTGGAGGGCTGTGCCTCCCCTTCCCAGCCCTCTTTTAAAATATCTAATAAGCCCGGGGCTGTCTTCCGTATAGTAATTCAAAGGGAGAGAACCCGTAGAGGCTTGAGGACTTCCGGTAGGCAAAGAGGACAAGGGGAGGAGTTGGTCCCAATTCCTCCCATCCTTGCTGACTACCTTACGTAGCATTTGCTTGAGAGTTTGATTGAATCTCTCCACTAGCCCATCGGTTTGAGGATGATACACGAGGTTTTAAATGCTTTATTTTCAGTAACTTGGCAGTCTCCTTGAGCGTTTCCGAGGTGAAAGGCGTTCCTTGGTCCGTCAGGACTTCTCTAGGAATGCCCACGTGAAAAGACTCCTACTAGTTCCGTGCAATATTTTTAGTGGTAGCGGCGCAATGGAGCGGCTTCAGGGAATCGGGTTGCATAATCCACGAGGGCAGTATATATTTATATCCTCGGGCTGAGGGCTCCAGGGTCCTACTATATCCACCCCAATCCTGTCAAAGGGGCGTCAATAAGGGGAAGGGGAATCAGAGGAGCACGGTCCTTCCTAGGAATTTGCGCAGTTGACACTCCGGGCAGGAAATGCAAAGCGGCGAACCTCCTCATTAATCCCGGCCAAAAAGCAGCTTAATGCGCTCTAATGTTTTATCGGGCGAGATGGCCTCCAAGAAGGTGAGAGTGGGCTAACTTCGCAAACCTGCCGCCGGTAGGTCAGCGGGACTAGCAACAACTTCGGACCTTCCCTCATGTTCAGCAACCCGATACAATAATTCATTATCCATGACAAAGTGAGGTCCCTGTGGCATGGGCAAATCGTCGTTGGCGTTAGCGAGAACCACTGCATTCTTTATGTGCTTCAGAGAGTCGTCATTCCACTGTTCTCTCTTGAAAGAAGCGGTCGCTCTAAACTGAAAGTGCAACTCAGAGAGCGGGTCGGTCTGACCTCAAGGGCGGAGAATCCTCCCTCGCTGCGGGCGCTAGTGGATGGCGTAGTAGCCAGCGGTCGGGAGTATCTTCGTCACTCTCTTGGCCTACCGCCCCACTCCCTGTCGGCTGATTACGGTGTGGAAGCAGCTTGAGATGAGTCTTTATCATCTATAACGAGGCCAAAAGCTTTTAGGGAATGCTTTCTAAACTACGCGTTACTGTCAGACCAGTCCGCCCGAGGATTACGGAAGCGGAGGATCCGGGTGTACGCTTCGTAAGCGCGAAGGGTTCCTCCGAGACATCGTAACACCGGGCGGTATTGTACGGCGGATATCTCCGTGTATACATTTTAGACTGGTCTTTTTTAATCCATTGTTGCGGTAGAACAAAGCGGCGAGCAACGACAGACCGTTACTGCGGAATCAAACAGCGCTGTTACCATATGTCCATTAATAAGAAGCTCTCCCGTATGTTTATCCGCCAGGGATTGCTAAGGGCACACAAACAACCCGCCATTGTCCCCTACGGTCCGCCTTGTTCCCCGACAGGTCGCAAGCCAGACGGCCCGGCGACTTCGGAACAGGCTCTGGATTGCGTGGAAGGGACTGCTTTTGTAGGACATAACTCCCGGGTAGTCCACAGAGCGGCTGTTCTGCCTTCCCGGGTTTCACAGCCGGCCTCTGGGTTGCAAGAGCTGTAGCAGCTCGTCCAGGAATGGAATTCTCCCCAGGCGGCTGGGCAAATTCCTGGGGTATCGCTGTAGCAGCAAAAACAGGCCACTTGCTGCACTATTTGCAAGGGGTCAAATCAAATGGCGTAGCCACTCACCCACCTGTTGCCAGAGAGCCATAGCCTGCTCTGACAGCCCTTTGTTGGGTTAAACTCCCAGTCTATTATATTCTTTACCTGCCGGCCTGGGGACAGCCCATCGTTAACAGGGACCTTGGTCCCGATGGGGCTCGGCTTTCCTACCCAGAAGAGCATACTGAGCCACTCGTGTGTTTTCCCCAGAAGCCAGCCCGCCTGTGGGTCCCCTCTACCTTCTCCACGAGATGGGTTGGTAGCCCGGGTTATGCTCGTGGAGCAGAGCCTGCACAGCGTCCTTCCTGACCCTCCGGCACTCCCTGCCCGAAACTTCGGCCCGGTACTCACCCACCTGGTTCCTTGAAGGTCCGTGTCCCGGGTTCTTGGGACACCATCCTGCCGACTACGCCACTGTAATAACTGGAGACCAGAGGCGTGGAAAGGTTTGGGGCAGCCACCCGTTTAATCGGTTTCCGGCTGCAAAAGTAATTTGAGGCATTTTCAAACAGTTGTTTACACAACAGAGTCCAAAACAGAACTGCCTGCCTAAGCAAAGGCAGTGAGCTTTATAGCTCAGAGGCGGAAATGATGTCGTCCTCTGGGCGGAACTGGAAGTGACATCACCCTTGGGGCGGAACCGGAAGTGACCTCATTCTTGGGGCGGAACCGGAGGTGGTGTGTCCTTCCTGGAAATGGCGGCTCCTGGTGGGATTTCCGGGTAAGACCTGCAGAGAACTCAGAAAGAGCGTCAGCGTACCGCCCTGGGCAGATGTATAAACAGTATTGTCTAAGCCCTTCAGCTGCTTCCCATGCACACGTGTGTGACAACATATATACAAATCTACATATATATGTCCACATATATATATATATAGGGGTGGGACTCTATTAAAAAATTAATCCAAATAATTAGAGGCTGTGTAAGAATTAATCTTGATTAATCGTATGTAATCGCGCAATAAATTTGCCCCAAATCGCAAATGGTTTTTTTTTTTAATTTAAAAGGGTTTTAGTGGGTGACAGAATCAAATAATAGACATGGACATGAATATTGTAAACTGAGACTGTTTTAATTTCTGAAAAAAAAGCCTTTAAACTGCATTTGAATTCAAAACAGAAACAAAATATCATCCCTGGTTAAAATTGGGCAGACTTAAAATAAAGTGGTAGTTTAAGTACTTTAAGTACATTTTCAGAATAGTATTGTCTTTAAATAATAATAACCAAAATTTCAACATAAAGTGCAGTTTTCTTCTTAAAAAAAAAGTCAGAAACATAAAAGGTAATTTGACCAACTTAATCTTTAAACTCTGAGTAACATTAGCCAAAATTATTTTGTACATTAGGCTAAAACAGTGTGATCATTGAACATTTTATAATTAGATGTAATTAGAATTACTAACGTCACGGAAGTCCAATGATCCCCAGTAAGAGCCACAAAGTCCGCTTTCTGTAATGCATCTAATTTTGCTTGCTTTTCAGTGTGTACAAAACCATGCTTTTATCAAGGCTTCGGGTAGTCGAAATGATCAGTCGTAGGAGCGCTTTATTCCGACTCTAACATTTTTGTAGCTGTGATGTGTGCATCATTGTAATGGATGTACCAGGAAATCATGCATTGACAAAAGTTCCCGTTTGCTTGGAATTGAAAGTGTGATTAAATGCGTTATTTTTAGCGCTTTATGGATACATGCATGGAAGCTTCTCAGCTGTGCTTGTGCTAATAAAGGGAAACATTTTAAAATAGCGTAACATGATTCTGAGTTAACCGAATATTTTTCATACGTCCAAAACCAAGGAGATCGAAGATAAAATGAATGGTGGTTGGCGTACATAGTCAGTACACCCCCTCACGGGAATCGAACCTCGAATTTCGGCATTAGAGACGAAGACTCTACAATTGCGCCACAGCGTGCGGCTTGTCTATGCGAGAGTATGTACTGTAGATCGGGGTATATATATACATTTATATATATATACCCGCGTATCGCAGTGGAGAAGTAGAAGTTATGAAAAAGAAAAGGGAACATTTTAAAAATAACTTAACATGATTGTCAATATACAGTAATTGTTTTGTGAGTGTTATTGAATGTTGCTGTCATCAAGGATTTGATTATCATTATTTGTTTCAATCAGGGTCATTATTTTATGCGATGTGTTGTGTTCAAGTTACATTCCATGTTTGTCAATCGTTGTAAAGATAAGAGGTTTCATTCATCGATTAGTTTCTTACTGCATCAATAAACAGCTCGTCTTCCTCTTTATCTGAGGCGTGACACACTGCATGCACGGGTTTTTACACTGTCTTCCTTTAGCGGGACATTCACTTTTTCCACCGTGTGCTTTGTTTCCGCAGTAGCGCACTTATGAATATGATTGTATGTATCAGACGCTTCATATTTTTCTGCTGCCTTCTCAATTGTGTAATTCGGTTTTGTTCAGCACTCTTTGGAACTGTTGCTTTTTGTCTGTGCACTGCGTCAGTTCCCGTGAGCCGCTTGGTGTTCTTGCATCGAAGGTTCCCAGCTGTGCTGGTGCCATCTCGTGTAATGTCAGCTAAGAACCGGCACTTAAAAGTTTCTCTCGCAGTTTCAATGAGTTTGTGCCAAACACCACCACCATCTCATCTTCCTCTGCATAAGCACAGTCCTTCACACGTGAATATTTACCGGCAATGTTTGTATTGGATTGCGCTGATGGACTGACCTTATATGGGCAGGCACTAAATTACAAGCGCTAGTGGCAGCCTGTCTATGAACTTAATTTAATATAAACTTACGGTTCACGCCGTGCTTTGTTTCCGCAGTAGCTGTACTTACGAATATGCTTGTATGCATCATTTGCTTCATAATGTTTTTCTGCCTTCTCAATTGTGAAATGGCGTTTTGTGCTCATCGCTGTTTGGAGTTCTTCCTTGTTCTCTACATTACGTACGGAGGCGTGATGATATCACACGAAACCCGCCCCCACGGCCATCTCTAACTCAACTCCATTACATTATATGTAGAAAATAGGTTCCAGTTATGACCCTTACTGCGTAGAATTTCGAAATGAAACCTGCCCAACTTTTGTAAGTAAGCTGTAAGGAATAAGCCTGCCAAATTTCAGCCTTCTACCTACACGGGAAGTTGGAGAATTAGTGATGTGTCTGTGAGTAAGTTAGTGAGTCAGTGAGTGAGTGAGTGAGGGCTTTGCCTTTTTAGTATAGATAACCCTGCAACAGCATGCATTGTTACAGAGCAAACAACATAAAAGTAGCATCAAACATACACATTTGATTATTACAATAAAAATCAGAACTGCCAAATATAAACAAAAATGCAACAATGACAACTAGAAAGTATGAGTACAAGTAAAAGGAGTTTCAACAGTTAAACACAATTAATAATTGATAATAATATAAATTAATGGATGAGACAAAGTTAAAGTACAGGAAAGGTGTATGATTTTGACATAGATCTTTTAGAGCTAGCATTCTAGTTAGTTCAGTAAATTGTGTGGGAGCGCCAGTACTGCCGCTCTTGAGGACCAGGGACCACTGAAGCACATTATTGAAGTCTGTGCATAAAAAGCCAGAGAGGTCAGGTGGCTCTTCATTCTGAAGTTAAACATCAAGAGAAATGAAGTCTCACCAGTGCACCTTAGAAGAGAGTACCACACAAAGTTGAATGAGCATTAGTTAAGAGTTGTTAGATGAAGGTTTGGACTTTGAGAATATCACAGCTTTATTATAGATAAGTTTAGTAATAATAATACTTTTCATTTATATATCACCTTTATCATGCTCAAGACACATCACAGAAAGAAACAGCAGGTATATGTAACTTTGGATACAAATGTTTCCTAAATAGAACACAAAAACAGAAAGATACATGGTATAGCATAAAAGACAAAAAGCCAAAGTAAAATACTAAATTCAATACTAAAAGACAAGCATAACAAATAACATTTTTTTGTGATATAATACATAAGTTATACTGAGCATCAGGGCAAAGAGGCAAACCGAAAAAAAGGTGCAGAATGTTAGGTTAAGTCAAAAGCCTTCCTAAACAGATAAGTTTTAAGTTGTTTTTTTGAAAGAATGAATTGAGACAGCCGATCTGATTAATTTAAGGAGGTTGTTCCTAGAGTCTGGGCGATATACTGTACAACTGACATATTGTCACCTGTCACCCATAGAGTGCAGGTCAGCATGGGGCACAACAAGATTACCAGAATCAGAGGACCTTACTAGGCAAGCAGGAGCATAGTGATGGAGAAGGTCACTGATGTAGTCTGGTGCAAGGCCATTTAAAGCTTTGTAGGTCAATAATACAATTTTATTTTCAATCCTGTAAGACACAGGGAGCCAGTGAAGGCGAAGCAGGATGGTTGTTATGTACTTGCTGTTGCTGCTTTGTGTTAGGACTCCTGCAGAAGAGTTTTGAATCAACTGGAGCTGTGATATAAGATTAGAAGCGGCACCTGCCAGTAGGGATTTACAGTAATTAATGTGGGATGTGATAAAAACATGGACAAGTTTGTCCACTCTAGAAAAGATAAGGAATGAGAGAACATGCTATATGTTACGCAGGTGAAAGTAAAAAAAAAAAAAGTTTCTTAATCTGTTTTATGTGGACAGAATAAGAAAGGGAGGAATCAAAAATGACACCAAGATTCTTTGCATCAGAAAGTCTGATGAGATCACCATGCAGAGTGACTGAGAAGGAGCTCATTTTCTTAAGTTGTGCTTTACTGCCAATTTGCATGAGTTCAGTTGTGTTGCATTTAATTTTAAATAATTCAGATCCATCCAGGTTTTAATTTCACAGAGGCAGGTTGTGAGCTGAGAAAGCCCTGATGAAGTTTCACTTTTAACTTTGAAGCAGAGTTGAGTATCATCTGCATAAAAATGATAACCCAATCCAAACCTAGAAATAATATGGTCAAGTAATTGGTGAGTTTTTTTTATTTCACCATTCCTGCTTTGCCCACCTCATATACAGTACAAGAATCCTGTTGGACTCTTCTCTAACATGGTGGTCTTTAATGTCAATTACACAATCAGTGATTCCAATTACTGTCAGAATAACAATATGAACAAAATTCTAGTAGTAAAGAGTCCATACATGTGATGGTTCTGCTTTCTAGTCAGTGAGTTGTAGCTAGAAACCAATATCAAGAACAAAGAGGCTTAAAGCATGAACTCATTCACATGTAGGTCTGTGGGGAAATGGAGTTGGTAGAAAACAATCACAAACACCCAACCTCACTCACTCTCTCAAATCTGGCCAGTTTATAGCCAACAGGGACCCTTTGACTAGGGGGAAACTATTGGAGCATAAGACAAAGGACAATTCGAACATCATATTTGATGCCTTACACTCAGTGTTGCCAGAATATGTTGCTTAATCCTCTCATTTCCCAAAACCTTTAAATTCAATTAATACATTTATAAAATAAACAGATTGATGAATACCAATGCACCAACGTTATGTCTGAATTTTAAAAACACTACTAATCATATGATATCAAGTTAGAAAATATACTCAATGATAAACATTCAAAGACTTAGTTAACTGTTTTGAAAGTTGAAGCATTTTTAATTGTTTCATTTTACTTGATCACAGAGAAGATGCCACATTGTATACTTTATTATTCATATACCATGTTTACCTAAAAAGAGAGGGAATTGTGCATCATGTTCTAGCTGAAATTAGCAATTACAAATAGACTTCAACTCTTCTATTGATCTGAGTTGTGAGCTGTAGTAAAGTAGGCCTAACAAGACAGAATTAATTCATTTAGATGCACAAAAAGTTAAGGTTCCATCCATGTTTTGGTTAAACATTTAAACATTTTAGGACAGCCGATATTAGTGACAGGCAGTTTATTCCACACAGACCCATAGCTTCCAGTTTAATTCAATATGGAACTGGTTAAAGACATTTACAGTCTTGCAAATAAACCTAAGATGGCTTACTTTAGAGTAAAAATGGTGATGATAGATTGCCCAGGAACGTCTTGGTAATATCCTAATCTTCTGAGAATATAGTTCAAACATTGCAATATGTTAGGTTTTTAATTTAATTTATTTTTATAACACTCTTCTCCAAACACAGGCTAAAACAGTATACAATAATCAACACTTTCAATGCATTAACAGCAAATTGCTAAGCCGCTCAACATTTACAGATATCAACAAAGAAAAACTACATTTTTAATGTGTACTGCAGCTTGACCTTTTTTAATATGGTTTGTCATGAGGAAACCATGATAGAGACAAGAAGACATATTGACCAGGTCAGCTGGTGGTCAGCAATTTGAGGAGCCTGGCAGCAGGGATAAAAACACATGGCTGTTCTCAACAGGAAATTCAAGCAACCTTTTAGTATAACAATAGAAGGTGCATAAAATTAGCTCTTCATATTGTCAAAACAGTCCAAGCTGTTCATAAATTAACTATAAAGCACTGCAGGCAAATCTGCAGAAGATCAGCAACAATAACCCAGTGATCAGTCTGATAGGTCCATTTATAAAATGAGATTGCCACTTAGTGGTTATTTTAATTGAATCAGAAGCCAAATATGAATGAAAAGAAAATGAAGTGGGAAACATTTACTGTATGAGGAGTTGAGTAGCAAAATCATATACCTGCAGAAATGAATCAACCATGAAATGAATATAAAGTCTCATATTGCTGACCCTACATTGATCATATTTCAGTTAATTTATTGTTCTAACCACGCTTTATCTGTACATGAAGCAATGTGCTTTTGCCTTGTTAAAGTGGAAAGTCTCTCAGAGGGCACACTGTGAAAATTTAGAAATAACAATTAGCCTAACAGCATATGCATATGGCTTGTGAGAAGAAGATACTGATTGAACACTTAAACAAACTCAGGGGTGTCGGTCAATCTTCAAAATTAAATTGCACCAGAGGAGGAGTACTGTCAGGAGCTACTCCACGATGTGCCCATGACTGTATACCAGGAGCTACAGTTGATAAGATTGGCCTGATTTCATTCTACCCTCCTTCAACCCAATGACTATTCAGAAATGTGGCTTAGTTCACATTTTGCTGAACTCTATCTGTTCACCAGCATGGACATCAGGATTTCATCCTATTGCTTCAGATTAAGTTTTTTTTAAGCAGAAACCCATTAAATCTTTTGCCTCCATAAGTATTGACACCTTCCAAACAACTACTAGCTTGTGTTACCTTTTCACAAAATAACAGCTTTAGCTCTTTTAAGATTTGTTTCTGCCAGGTTTGTTCACTGTTTCTGAGTCATTTCTGCAATTCTCCACGCTTATGCCTGGTGTAGTATTGCACAACAACGCTGTTCATGAACAATATATTGACATGATCTGTTTTGACATGTTCATACTGTTTTTTTTTGGAGCCAAGTATTGGAACTTTTTTATTCTTCCTATTGTGACTGAATGGGGACATCCTAGAGCCCCCAGATACAACTAAGCAGAGCAATTTCACTTCCAAAAAATCACATTTTATTTGCTTCAGTTGTACCTTAATACAATAGGCTACCCCAAAATAATGAGAAAAAAGGTGGACCTTGGATTATTTCTGGAATATCGAAAGTTCCCCTAAACACTTCTGCGTCAGACAGATGAGGGTGGGGTGTCTCACCCACCAAGAGTTAACAATGTATGTGATGTGTTTCAGTCAGGTTTTAAAAAACTTCATAGTACTGAATCGGCTCTGCTGAAGGTAACAAAAGATATTCTATTAACTCTGGACTCTGGCTCTTCTGCAATCTTGGTCTTGCTGGATCTCAGTGTGGCATTTGACACAGTGGACCATGGAGTTCTGTTAAAACGGCTTGAGGATGAAGTAGGCATTCAAGGCTGTACACTGAAATGGTTTGTGTCCTACCTGAAAGGCAAGACCTATTTCTGTTAACATAGATGGGAATTTCTCTCAGCCAGCTCCTCTAACACAAGGCGTCTCTCAAGGTTCTATCCTTGAGGGCCAGCTTTAATAAACATGATGTTGCGTATCATTGTTATGCTGATAATACGCAGCTATACCTCACAGTTAGTTCTGTAAAAAAGCTGTTGAAATTGTTGAGGATATTAAATAAAAACTTTTTTGCAATTAAACAAAAATAAAACAGAAGTCATTATTTTTGGTCCTACCACATCTTCAGTTGAAATCGTCATGCACTTAGAATCTTTGCAATGATTTAAAATGATGTCAGAAACCTACGTTTGAGTTATCACTAAGTTTTGAGAAACAAATCTCCACAGTAGTAAAGTCCAGTTTTTACCAACTTGGGCAAATTTCTAATCTAAAATCCTTTCTATCACAGAAGGATTTGGAAACAGTCATTCATGCCTTAATTACATCTTGCCTTGATTATTGTAATTCCTTATATGTGGGTCTGCCAAAATCTGCTCTGTCGCTCCTTCAGCTGGTTCAGAACAATGCAGCTAGATTGTTGACTGGGTCGAGAAAAAGGGATCACATCTCCCCCATTTTGTCCTCTCTCCACTGGCTACCGGTGAAGTGTCGCATTGATTTTAAAATCTTGTTGTTTGTTTTTAAAGCCTTGCATGGCTTCGCTCCAAAATTATATCTGTGACATCCTTCACCCCTATGTGCCACCAAGAGCACTGAGGTCATCTGGACGACTGATCTTGGCTAAGTCAAGGGGAGATCGAGCTTTTTCAGTTGTTGCTCCTAGGCTTTAGAATGACTTGCTTCTACACATCAGGTCTTCATTCTCAAGGTTTTTAAAAGTCGGCTTAAGACCTACTTGTTTTCTTCTGTCTTTCACTGTGTATGATGGGAATGTGGTGGATGTTATCATTGGTTAATCTGCTTTTGCATAACTGTATTGTGTTTATTTTAATGCTTTTTTGTACAGCACTTTGGCGCAACCTCTGTTGTTTTAAATGTGCTTTTATAAATAAAATAATCTAATCTAAAGACTTCCCAACCAATGGCTCTGGAGATCCATGAAAGGGATATGCAGCATAATTTCAACTCTAATGCAGCCCCATGGAATTCCAACCCAGAGCAATCCTTGGACGTGTGCTGTCACTTAATGTCCTGTGGAAATGCATTAACCTAACAGACCCTGCTTCATTGCTCTTGCATTATTCTGGCTTCCCATCCAGGAAAGGTGCTACAAACCACTTGGGCCAGGTAGCCAGATCATCTGCAACCTTCTTTACACTGTATTCATGAAAGATAAAAAGACAGTCCTTTTGATTGTTACTTTTATTAGCAACTAGCTGTCCCCCTCGGCTCTGTACCAGTAATGAAACGGGACAGTAAGGAGGACCCTGCCTGACTCCCTACTCCTGACGTCACGCTTCCCCCTCCACTCACCCCGAAGCCTCTGTCTTGGATTAGCACGAATATATCGGTCCAGCAAGCGAACTATGATTCTTAGCGCAATGAGGGAAGTCACAAAATCAACATGTGCAAGCAAATTATAGAAAAAAACAGATCTAAATCAATTAAGCAGTTCTCTCGTAAAAAGACGGACAGACATACAGACAGATGTTGGATTTTATATATATAAAGATTTGTCTTTATCCTGCATGGTTCATCTTTTTCTTAAACCTTCCAGAATGTTTATTTAATTCATGATTAGTTATTTTGCCAAATTTGTAAATATTTTTGACAAATACTTTAATAATAACCAATATATTCCTTTTTCTAATGGTGTTGCTTTATTTACAAATTAAGATGCTGTTCAATAAGGCTGAAACCTCACTACTTTGAGTTTGTACCTGTCAAGTTAGCACAGTTGTAGTTATCAGTCATTGCGGAGCTTCAATGAGCATAGTCACAATGTACACATAACAATAAACGCAAGGTTGTTCAATTGGTAATAAACAGATCTACTCATTTACATATCTCAAATCAACCAATTTTTCAAAATCCTTTATCATTTTCTGAATCCACCTATTCCAGTTCAGAGTTGTGGAACACCTTAGCCAACCATGGCAAGGCCAGAATCGGTACTTGATAAGAGATCAGTCAGTCACAGAGTGTGTTAATGTACACACACATAGGGGTAATTTAGAGCTGCCGATGAGTCTGACACACACATCTTTCAGATATGAAAGAAAGCTGGATAAAAAATCCCACACAAAAATGAATATCACACATACCCCACATAGACAGTGATTTGAACCCCGAACTCTGGAGTTGTGATGTGTGCCACCATGGTAACTCCTATAAAATAAATGATACTTTATTTAATATAAAAGCATTCTCATATAACATAAGAATACAGTTGTTATGTTTTAGCCAGGGTTCTCCGACCCAGCACGGGTTCAGATTCCTGTCCTATATTATTTTTGTTCGTTTTTGAGTCTTTTATTTATGATAATGCTACTTTTGTCAATTATTTATATTATTCCTTGTTTTTAATATATGAAAGCCATTGTTATATCCTATGTGTTTTGTGGGTGGTTCTGGTTTCCCAATAGGTGAGGCCACTTGCCCATCATCCCTATAAAGGCAGAGGGTAGCCCACAGTACCTTGTGGATAATTTGAATGTGCTTGGCAATTTAGTGAGTGTTAGTGTATTTGCTTGTGTTTTGTACTTTTTATGACTCTTTAAATTGTTTCACTTTCTTGCTCTGTTCTTTGAATATCTGTATTGGCACTTGTGTGCTTTGTATTGCCTTAGTGTTTCAGGCAACTCCTTTTTCGCTTTTTCTGATTCAAGGAGTTTTCTTTATGCCTCCAAGCATTTAAAAAAAACAACTTTTATTTATTTATAGAGATCCCGTGTTTGCTTTATTACTAGCTAGGTTTTGATGCCTCACCCAGCGTCTGTCTTTTAGTCACTGTTCCCTTCCCATTTATGTCATCTCTGCCTCTGTTTCACTTACACTTCAAACTGTTCCGTAAAAAAAATTGTCACTGTTATTCAGTTGTAAAGTATTTATTTTCTTCTATTTAATTTTAAATGTGAATTGGAGGCTAACCTAGCTACATAGTAAACAAGAAAGACAAGTTTGTCACAGAGCTTCTCTGCAGACTTTATATGTTTATGCCCATTGTCCTTCACCAAATGACAAGGAGATAGTCACTTTTCACTAGAACAATGTACAATTTTGTGTGGAGCTTCATTGGACCAGATTTTACTAACTGTGGTGTCACCTATTCTTCATTTCAGCATCGTTTTGGATGACTGTATGGTAGTCTGGGACATATTAATCACCTATCCATCCATTTCATTCCTCAGTTATTTATTTCCACATTATCATTAACTCTGTTCAGTTCAATGAATTGCATGGGGCTCTGCTATGGGTGTGATTGCTCTTGTAGTAAGGTACACAGCCATAAAATATTTACGTACATACAGTAATCATATAGAGTAAGCACAAGGGTGCTGCCCTTGTGATGCTAATGCAGCATATTAGATAATAATATCTAGCATATAGTTTTAAAATTTTTTAAATTGAATTCATAAAGTCTAAGTTTAAGTCAGTGTTTTTATCAGATAAAACTTGTACATGCAGGTAGCCTCAAGAAAAAATAAGGCCAGGTAGCATTAACATGCCAGAAACTGGAGTGGGGAAGGGTGGAAGGCTTTGCATCTACAATATATACTTATCAGGTTTTTCAAGGGTGCTTTGTTATAACTCTACACAGGACATTTCGTAAGCCATCCTCCCAGATAGACCATAAACTGGAAAGCTAGTCTGAGATAAAAGTAAGAAGTCTGCTTCTGGTTTGTGGCTGATTAGGACTGATCATTGAAACGGGGGAGTCGATGCCCAATGGGTCCATGACATGTGACATGAACTTGTATATGTTTGGTCACCGTATCTCTCTCCTTTGCCATTTCTCCATTTTGAGAGGACCAACACTCTCTTGGTGGCCATATTGGTCCTATTCAGATGACAACCTGACGGAAGCTGACCAAAAATACCGAGTGTAACAAGTTTAAGTGCTGCCTGAAACGTCACATCTAGGCAGGTTGTATGGTTAGGTAGCTCTCACATTTGTATTTTGTTTAATATTTTGGGTATATTACCAATCGTACACAAATAAACAGTATAATTCTTTTTTCTGCCTATTCTTACACTCCATCAAAACTCCTGGTGTTATAGATATAAACTATAGATACTACACTATAAATAATGTCAACTATATTGTTTACTATATTGTGTTAGGTAACTACTTTATAGACCACTATGTGGACACCTGCCTCAAGCAAAGAGACACTTAGTAGTTGTGAACAAGCAGAGCAAATGGTTGTCTCCAGACCCGAGCTACCAATTACCAACACAGGTGCCCACTACACTGCTTTCTTCTGAAGGCAGCTCTTCTCAGCTGCTAACCCCTGTAGGAATCTGGCCATTACCCACACCAGGTGCTCTTAACAATATACCGTGACCCAAACAGTATAAAATCAATATTATTAATAAAAACACAGTAAAATGGATGGTAGTTAAGGTAGGAAATGTAAAAAAGTCTTAAAAGGTTAGGAAATTATTTGGAAAAGGCGTCTTATTAAAAATACTTCTGCAGAAAATCAAGGTGATGAAAGAGGAGTCATTTAAAGTCTGGTGGCGTAGTTGCTTCAGATTGTTGTTCAGTTCACAGAGGTTTTGCAAATTTCTTTTGGGTTCTTCTTTCTTTTGTTGCTCCCTTCTTTGCTCTCCTCACTCTTCTCTCTCTTGCTCTGCTCTACTATTTTTTTCTGAGCATCATGCATCCCAATGTAAAGGCTTCACCATCCATCCATCCATCTATTTTCTAACCCGCTGAATCCGAATACAGGGTCACAGGGGTCTGAAAGGCTTCACTTCGTGTCAAATTAACAGTGATTATAAGAATAACTAATAAGTGGGTGACTTACTCAGCTATTTGTCCATTCGGATCCTAATTACCTCGGGTCTAATACATTGAAAACAAAGTATCTGTAACAATCTGTTTAAGATTCTAAAAGAATGATCTAAAAGATACAAAGTTCAAGTCAGTAAAGATACAGAATTTTAAACCAATCTATAGCAGATGTTTAAAAATATACACAAGAGTGTGTTTAACGTGGGATTTAGAGTCCAGGGTTTAAAGGCTTAAGTAGACTACGTTTAAATAAAGTCAGAATCTTTTATAATTGTTGGCTGTTTACTCAGGTGTCCTTATTGCTGGCAGGTTAACCAGTATTGGCTCACACAGTTCACATTGATTTGTATTTGCAATCCAAGTTCTTTTTTATAAGGACATATATATAATATGATAGATAGATAGATACTTTATTAATCCCAAGGGGAAATTCACATACTGCAGCAGCAGCATCCTAAAAAAAACAATATTAAAGAGTGATAAAAATGCAGGTATAACAGACAAAAACATTGTATAATGTTAACATTTAACCTGGGTGGAATTGAAAAGTCGCATAGTGTGGGGAGGAACGATCTCCTCAGTCTGTCAGTGGAGCAGGATAGTGACAGCAGTATGTCTCTGAAGCTGCTCCTCTGTCTGGAGATGATGCTGTTCAGTGGATGCAGTGGATTCTCCACGATTGAGAGGAGCCTGCTCAGCGCCCGTCACTCTGCCACGGATGTCAAACTGTCCAGCTCCATGCCTACCATAGAGCCTGCATTCCTCACCAGTTTGTCCAGGCATGAGGCGTCCCTCTTCTTTATGCTGCCTCCCCAGCACACCACTGTGTACAAGAGGGCACTTGCCACAACCGTCTGATAGAACATCTACAGCATCTTATTGCAGATGTTGAAGGATGCCAGCCTTTTAAGGAAGTATAGTCGGCTCTGTCCTCTCTTGCACAGAGCATCAGTATTGGCAGTCCAGTCCAATTTATCATCCAGCTGCATTCCCACTGGGAATTTCCTGGGAATTACCCGGGAATTTCTCAGGTATTTATAGGTCTGTACCCTCTACACCAAGAGTTCCCAAAGTGGTTGATATCGACCCCCTGGAGTCGATTTGAACTTTCAAGGGGTCGATAGTTTCAATAAAATAATTTGGGGGTCGATGATAGCAAAAATAGACCCCCTTCCTACTGCTATTTGTTTGTTACTTCAAAATATGTATGATTCCAATAGGTACCTAATTAAGAAGTAAAATAATTTAAAAAAACACTTTTTTGATAAAAAAAAACATTACATACCAAACTTGCGAACGAAAAAGTAAAATGTGTCATTAAAAGATTCACACGTAAGAATGCATGAAAGTACATGTAGCACAAACATATCTGTGCATTGTCTTATTGAACGTATCAAAGCAAGTGCGGACATGAATAACCATTGCATGTCCGGACTTGCTCGCGGTGGGACGAGAAGACGGATATTCGATATTAGCAGAATCTATCAGTCTTGTACTGTCATGCTTTCATAAAACGCTTTGATGTGACATGACTTATTTGTGATTTGAACTTTGAATATAATTATTTATTGAGGAGCAGTACTACCAAAAAGAAAATCAGAGGACACAGTTTATTTATTCGAGTTTGAACAAAAATCTTCTGTTTCAAGTAAGTACATACTTTATTGCTTTTTTTTATCACAGGGGCTGTGAAAATTGTTTTTTTAATAAAAGTTTTTATTTCTTCAGATAATAATATGACTGAAACAAAAAAGAAATGCAGACAGTACAGATGGACTTTTTGTACTTATTTTGAATTTACATATTTTTTTCCTAAATGTCGAAAATGTAAAAAAAACACTCTGCTCGCATTTTTTGCTTTAATTTTTGTTAGTGCACGTTTCGATATTAAATGTTGCACAAGATAATGCCATATTCTGTAGTCCTTTTGTCTTTTTCAGTCATTAATTATAAGTGATTAAAATGAAATGTTTGATATCTAGTGAAATATTTAATATCGAGTACTGTACAAATTTATTAATTTGAGTAAGTAAAGTAAATGACTAGGGGGGCGACGGTTTTAAAAGTTTTTGGTAAAGAGGTCTGTGGCCGAAAAATGTTCTACACACAGTCACCTCTGATGATCACGGGGTCCAGGAGGGGCCTGGGTCTCCTAAAATCCACCACCAGCTCCTTGGTTTTGCTGGTGTTCAGGTGTAAGTGGTTTGAGTCGCACCATTTAACAAAGTCCTTGATTAGGTTCCTATACTCCTCCTCCTGCCCACTCCTGATGCAGCCCACAATAGCAGTGTCATCAGCGAACTGTATGTATGTATGTATATACTGTATATATATATAAATATTTCTTAATTTATAGTTCAGTATTTATTCTTCTTCATTTATTCTTCTTATGATGTATTTCTATGCCAATGCAAGGAGAGATATGAGCTTTTGATTTTTAATAAATGTGTAAATGTTTCTGAAAACATGTTTTCACTTTGATGGGCAAAAATGGTAAATATAGCCATTTGCATTTTCTAAATCTACTGTGCCAAAAGAAGAAGAAGACCGTATATCAATGGCCATCAGCATTAGGAAGAGCATAGGCAGGAAGGCTACTAGCTTAAATGCACAGCAGCATTAGTTTACAATGGTTGGACAATTTACTATCTTCAGTTTACTCAAGCTAAGATTAAAGTGTGTTTAAAAAAGGATTGAGAACCCTATTTTTTGGGAGATAAAACAAAAATGAGTTCTTGGAACAGATAGAAGGAACAGGACGTAAATGAGTTTTGAAATAATTAATTATTCAGTCTTCATCTTAACAAGATTTATGTGACATCTGTATTTGTATCAAGTACCATAGCTGGAAATGAATGCTTTACTGAAGTGCAACCACAGACTTTCTGATACCATTGAATTACAAAACAGTTTTACATTCACTTTTTGCCACTTAGACATGCCTGTTGCCCATAGTAACAGTGCTACTGTGAGAATACTTCAGAGACGCACATTTTTAATCATATCTTTGAGCATAACATTGCTGGCAACAAAATATATTTTTATAAATACAGCAGGAGCTGTCTACCCTGAGGTACTGTGCATACTGAGGCATAAGGTGAATTCATAAAATTCATTATTTTATTAAAACAGTAGGCTTACCCTCAGGTAAAAGGAAAAATAAACATGCTTGTATGGTGCCAGCCCTTTCGCCAAATGAAGCAGATTTCCTTAAAGTGGAGGAGGGCAGATAGCCCAAGTGAACTTATGGGTGTGGGACTGGTCACTGTTCTGTGATGAATCCAGAAATTTGTAAGGTACACTCTTGTCTTGGAAGCACATCTCACAGTTTTTCATGACATTATAGTCATCAATAGTTTATTTTGACTATGGGAACCAAAGGTCAAAATCTAAGTTTATTATCATCCTCTTCAGTGACAACATCAGTAATGAGTCTAATATAAGTCTTACATTGCAGTTGGCATTCCTGATCAGCTTTCTCTAGCACTAGTGGTGCTCTTCCAGGAGACCACATTGTAAAGCAGTGCACAGTCCTGGACCCTTACAAACTGTTACCTATCAGTTACATATTCCATAGCCCAAAGACACTATTGAAGCATATAACTGTATTACCTTGGGCGTGTTAGCCCAAGCAAAGAGGCTGGTCCATGCTAAACACCCTGTAGAAATCCTAGAGTATTAGAATATTAGAACAATTGTGATGATAAAAAATCTTTTTCACCTAATTTCTCCTCCAGGAATTCAAGTAATTTTTTGAAAATCCTTAACACAATATTCCATACCTCGTTACTTAGTAATTTCCTTTTTCTATGGTTCTTTGTATGAAGAAAATCAGTCAGTTGTGTGAAATTTACCATTAACAAACTTCCAATAGTGTCTCTATGTTCTTTTCAAAGAGTGTATTTTAAAGTAACATCCAGGATCCCCTCTACTAATTCCCTTGATTATTTTAGACACTTCAGTCATGTCACCTCCCAATCGTTGCTTTCTTAAACTAAAACGTTTCAGTCTTTCCTCAAGGCAGTTCTGGAATCAGTCACTCTTTTCTATACATTTTCTGATGCTAGTATGTCTCTGTTGTAATATGGAGATTGGAGACCAAAACTGCACACAACATTCCAGTTGAAGCCTCACCAATATGTTACATAGCTCTGCTCTAACACTGTGGTAAGAGTATGGGATATGAGACACTGCTAAGGTCTACATAATAAAAAGTTTTAAAGGTGAGAATATGGTCACCCTAGGATACTTACATGACAATGATTCACTATATAATGTCTTTCTGTGGGTTTTTGTCAGGGAATTCCAGATTTCCTATTACATTTGAAAATAAGTGAATTGGGGATCAAATATAATTATAAGTACACATAGGTTTAAAGAGAAACAGGGTATAACCTTTGGTTATACCATGAAAAAACAGAATTTGACAATGTTAAATTATTTTTGTCTTTTTCAACGCCACATCTTCTTGGTATAAGTTAAAACCATTTTGTATCTATTGCTACAGCATTAGTAAGCAAGCATGACTGGAAGTGTGCTGCATGTGACATCAACAACACAACTGTATAAACATTAATCATAGCCATTTGCGGGCTGTGAAAGGTTGTTGGTGTATGCTTTCTTCATTTTAAACTCCAGTTTATTAATTAACTATGATTTAGTTCCTTTATGTTTTGATTAAGCATTATGACTGATCCTAGGTTTAGAAACTTAGCTTTTCTTTGCAAAGATGTCTTCTTTTCTGGTTACTTTATATTAAAATTCTGTCTCACTAGCCTTGAGATAGTATATACATGTTCAGGTCTATGATAAGGTGCAGGCCTAAACCAAAAATGCTGTATTTATGCAGGAAATAATACTGGGAAATGAGTATGTTCTGCCTCGCAGAATAGCTGTTTGTTGTTCAAAGGAATATTAATATAACCTTATGAATATTCATGTAAATAGTTGTAAGGAAGTGGAAATAGAATTACATTAAGTCAGTAGTCTGCGGTGGGTTGGCACCCTGCCCAGGATTGGTTCCTGCCTTGTGCCCTGTGTTAGCTGGGATTGGCTCCAGCAGAACCCCGTCACCCTGTGTTCGGATTCAGCAGGTTGGAAAATGGATGGATGGATAAGTCAGTAGTTAGACAGCATGTTTCACGATTAGTCAGTGTTAGTCCCATCGAAGCAAGCTTGTAACTATTATTTTAAGTTAATTGGATAATTGCATAGAGCAAAGTTATTTTGTTTATTTAAATCAGTAATTATTTGTAATTAGCTTCTTTTCAGTTTCACTCTAATTTTATAAAATTGAAATAAAATACTAGAAAGGCACCATCTCCTGACTCTATGAATCAATCTTTTGTTAAGTAGAGTTTGACTGTTGTTTGGTTTCCGGTTCAAACACCAAGGACGCGAACAGTACAGAGTATATTGAAAAAAGTGAGCAGGTGTGCATTCTGGCATAGGCAGAAAGTTAAAAAGTCAGAAACACAGTAAAAAGCCAATTATACAGAAAAAAAACAAACATTGAAATCAGAAACAAAGTGCTGTTGCTTTAAGCATTATGGCTTGCCCCATGACAAACAATGCAAAATGGACCAAATCACACAAGCAAAATGTCACCAGGATGACATCACAGTCATAATGATAAAAAATAATAACAATCAAACGACTAGAAGAAAATCCAGAAATGGGAAAACATGGAAGTACCTAGCAAAAAACTGTTATCTCTGACATTAAGTACGATTATGCTCACTTGTGAACTCTAGAGTTGCTCCCATTGATGAACAGGCTGCAGCTTCACACCATACTGTAACTTGAGGATTAGGTTTCAATAAATAAATGTGTGGATAAATGGATCATTCATTTTATTTTCTATAGTTCATTTATATAACAAATTATTCTTTATGGAGCATAAATGATTTTTTGATTTTTTTGACAGAAGAATGAACAATTGTTGTTTGAAAAAGTTCATCATATTTTGATTTTTTTTTTCAGGTGCTACATGAACCATTGATTGATGAGGATCCAGTTTTCATTACAACATGTACAGAACGGGAATTAAGGAAAAGGAAAAAGAGGAAATTTAGTCTGTGGGTACGGCAGTGCACGGCGACAGGCTTTATTTGTCAGGTATTGTTGTGGTGCAGATATAAACTTACTGTACAAATAATTATATTGTGATATTTTCTAGATGTGTAATAAATTAATATTTGAGGCATTTTTCAGGATGTGTGCATTTGTACTATTATTTTCTGGCCTCTTGGAAGCACAGTAAGATGTAAAAGGTGCATCCATCCTTTGTTCCTAGTTTGTGTTAAGATTATGGGGACTGGAGCATATCTGGAGAGCTTTGACCTCCACTAGGGAACCAACCCTGAATGTGGTCCTCCAGTTTACCACATGTTACATTCCTGCACGTAGTCACACTCCCTCAACACAGCCTATTAGCCTAACAAGCACATCTTTATAAGGACCAGGTGAAAACCCACACAGATTTAAGGAGAACATGCATATTGCAAAGAGAATTTATACTCAGGTCTTAGTCTTTGAGGCGGCAATACTGAATATTGCAGCCATAAAACTAACCATTGTTGTTTCTTTGTAGATTTTCATTTAATGATGAGTGGAAAAATTGTGTCTTGGGTTTTTTTTTAAAACAGCTTATATGCCGGGTATCAAAAAACATTTTAGTAGTCTTAGTTTTTCAGATTTGTAATAACAGCTTTAATTGATCCTTTGTTGCTTCTGTTAATGCCATCATATTGAGTGATAAATGGATGAAATAGGCAAGATATGAAAAGAGCTGCCTTAAAATTAATCCATAATGTAAAACTGATTCTTTAACTCTTTACTGCTGGAAAAAAAAATCTATCATTTACTGCATTTCTCTGTGGTGGGCTGGCGACCTGCCCGGGGTTTGTTTCCTGCCTTGTGCCCTGTGTTGGCTGGGATTGGCTCCAGCAGACCCCCGTGACCCTGTGGTTGGCATATAGCGGGTTGGTTAATGAATGAATGGATGGATTTACTGCCTTTCTTATGAATTCTCATTTTTTCTGAATTTTTTATATTTCCCAATATTGCAATGGTATTATTTAGTTTTAAACATTATTTTCTTTCCTTATTCAGCACCTGTTTCATGGTGGTGGCCTTGTTGTTTACTATTAATGACTAAGTAGGCGTGTAATGTGTTATCTCATCACATCACAACTATATAAGGTGGTAGCATGCATGGTGTTGCATCAAGGTTTTTTCAACGAATTGCTGTTAGTTAGGGAAAAGAATTCTTAGTAACTGGTAGAACTGTGATTTATTTTTTTGATCAATGATTTATTTGCCTCATGATTTTGATTTTGTTCTCTAGTTACATATACTTTCTGGTTTAGAACTGTTCCTTATTTTTTAATCTCCTGGGGCCTCATGTATAAACGGTGCGTACGCACAAAAATGGTGCATAAGAACGTTTCCACGTTCAAATCGCGATGTATAAAACTTAAACTTGGCATAAAGCCACACACATTTCCACGGTAGCTCATAACATGGCGTACGCAAGTTCTGCGCTCGGTTTTGCAGACTGGCAGCACCCAGCGTCAAAGCAGTGCTACTATTCCTGTGTGGTTACCCTTTCTTTTTTAGATCCACATCCGCAGCCTTATAAATACAGTGAAATTAACCGCATATTGTTTATTAGTTTAATGCATCTGAATGTAATTAACCTGTAACAATATAATGGTGCACAGAATGGTCAAAATATTCTAAATACAATAGCTGCTTTAGCGTTGTTACTCTCATTGCACCATCTTCTTCTTCTTTCAGCTGCTCCCGTTAGGGGTTGCCACAGCGGATAATCTTTTGCCATGTTATTCTCACTGCACCACACAGAGTATTTATATCATTGTATCTGAGTGAGGAATCACAGCAGCGGAAAGCAGAAAGAGAATTATCAGTATACAGCATCAAGCACATGCTGCCTCGGCCATGCTGTTTATTGGACTGCTCTCATACGGCAAACGCTACAGAGCCTTTCCTGTACGGACCTCGTGGTTCAGAAACAGTTTCATCCCAAGAACTATAAACGCACTCAATCAGTCCATCAAGTGCTCCTTGTAGAACTGTTTGTACTTATTAGTACAATTACCTCACTGTAAACTTGCACTACAGTTATAATATTGCACAATCTGAGCCACGTTATAAAGTGCGTATTTACATATGATGACAATATCATTTTTAAGATGAAATGTAGCAATATATGTTTATTATAATATACAGATGAAACTTTAACTTCATTTAAATAATCTACAGTAATCCCTCGCTATATCGCACTTCGACTTTTGCGGCTTCACTCTATCGCGGATTTTAAATGTAAGCATATCTAAATATATATCATGGATTTTTCACTGGTTCGCGGCTTTCTGTGGACAATGGGTCTTTTAATTTATGGCACATGCTTCCTCAGTTTGTTTGCCCAGTTGATTTTATACAAGGGACGCTATTGGCGGATGGCTTAGAAGCTACCCAATCAGAGCAAGTATTACATATTAACTAAAACTCCTCAATGATATAAGATATGCTTCCCACGCGGTGCTTGATTGTTTGCTTTTCTCTCTCCTACCCTCTCTGACATTCTCTGCGCCTGATGGAGGGGGTGTGAGCAGAGGGGCTGTTTGCACAGAGGCTGTTTGCCTAGAGGATACGGATGCTCCTGTACAAAATGCCGCTTTATCGCGGTGCTTCGGCATACTTAAAAGCACGTATTGATTTTTTGATTGTTTGCTTTTATCTCATTCTCTCTCTGTGACATTCTCTGCTCCTGACGGCACTGCTTTGAAGAGAAGATATGTTTGCATTCTTTTAATTATGAGAAAGAACTGTCATCTCTGTCTTGTCATGGAGCACAGTTTAAACTTTTGACTAAAGGGTGTTATTTCATGTCTAGAGGGCTCCAATAATGTTAACAGTGTGGGAGAGTTTATAAGGGCTTAAAATATATAAAAATAACCATACATATATGGTTTCTACTTCGCAGATTTTCATCTATCACAGGGGGTTCTGGAACGCAACCCCACGATCGAGGAGGGATTACTGTATATTGTTAATAATTAACATGTGAGGACACGGTACCACAATCTGTTTATGAATTGTTCCTGCCTTGCTCTGTATTCTTGCTGGTGCTAGCGTGAAACTGGAAGGATAGATGGATAGAATAATTAAACATGTACTACGAAGATATTTCAATGTTCCTTAATTGAAGAATTGGCGCTCTAAGCTTACAGATGGCTTAAATGGCTTAAAGTCTATTACAGAGCTGATTGTGTGGCAATTGGGTATTTGGAGAAAGAAAAGGAAGGACAGGAATTGGAGGTTAGTACATTTGAAAAAGACAGTACTGCTACAATAAACTATTTCATCGAAGGTTGTGTATGGCGCAACAAGCATCTTGCGTAAGACATGAACAATCACTGTGCCACCGTGTTTCCATGTTTAATAACATGCTTTAACTCCTATCATCATGAAAATGATATCACATATACATCTCAGTATTTTAATTATTTAGAGAGCTGTAATATTACGAATGTAATGGATTCTGTGTCCTGTCGGAGGAAGAGAAAGCCCAGAAGCACGTAGTGATTCACACACATAGACCACATAGAAGATCAAATACAAAATAAAGCATTTAACGTGCTACTTTAGTTATGATGGCATTTGAGAAACTAGTAAATTAAATGATTTTAAGATGAAGTTTATGATGTTCTACTTTAATGGCAAAATAAACTACAGTACTTGATTAAAGTGGAAATTTTGTGATTAAAGTTGACATTTCATGCTTTTTTCCCACTGCCTTTTTTTTTCTCTGTACCCTAATAAGCTTTCATATGACACTCAAATGGTGGGCTACGACTCGCCTTTTCACGGCGACTTTGATATCTGAAAACTTTTTTATTTTGGGCACTGTGCGACTTTGTGAATTTGAGCTTTCGAGTTCTTCCGACACTCTATGTCACTCGATCAACTTCCTTTTGTTGTTTATACCACTATTTAAACCAACAAATAGTATGTTTTTCCTTGCCTTCACTTGGTATTCGCTGAAATTCTTCTATTTTCCTTCATGCTTTTGCTATTGCCTTTTCACAGAAGGCTGATCTTAAGGGCTATTTATATTGATTTGCATATTCAAAGAGACGTAATCCTTGGAGGAGTTTGGGCAGGAAAGCAGGCGTACGCATGTGCGTTACATTTCACGCTGACCAGAACTTATGGAGCGGAAGAAAGTGGAAGCTGGCGAATGCACAGATTTATGCATCTTGTTTTTTTGTGCGTAAGCAGATTTCCGCTTTTGTCCGCATGCCATGTTAGAGTGTGAATTCTACGCACGGTGTTATGCATGAGGCCCCTGGTCTATTTTAGACAGAACCTTTTTCTGTCTCAGTAACAATACTTTATTTACCCTTTGCCTGTTTTACTTTTTGGCAAAGAATATTAATTTTTTTTTTATCTTAAAGTCCCTTAACATGCAATTGCTCAATCCTGGGTGTGATCTTAACCTGCATCAAGCCCTGCAAGCAGATCCTCCAACTTACAAGGAAAACGCAGGGGTTGGTGGCAGGATTGGCACTCCAGCCATTGTAAAAATCCTCTCACTGTTCCACCCCATTCAAACTAGTGTGTTGCTGAGGTGTCACCCATTGCTCGACTGTATCTGGGAATTTGGGATCCTGAGGTGGTTTGTCGTGTGGTGGGTGCGGCAATGTGCTATATCAGTGCATGCTCCCAATCACTCTCTCTCTCTCTCTAAATTTTTTGTAAAAGTTTTATACTAATATATATATATATATATATATATATATATATATATATATATATATATATATATATACACAAAGTATATACACTATGTACTAGGGTCCCCACCCCCTGCTTGCTTCGCTCACCCTCGGTTTGGTTAACCGGATATACAATTTAAAGAGATTGTTATTTTCATGGGAATTGTACATATGCATTATTTTCACTTTTACTTTAAAACTTTTGTAAAAACAATATTTGGAATTAACTTTTCTTCAAGATCAAGTTGAATTTTGATTCTGTGTTTGGACTTATATTGTGACAATGCAACGTATAACTGCCCGTGAGTGAATATCGTTTCTTTCTCTCTAATAAATAAAATGACTTTCTCAAATGTTTGTCCATGCTTTTTCTTCGTCACTTAGTCACTGACGTGTCATCTAGAATGTATTAAATTATTGTCCTGATAAAATTTATAAGAGTTGAGAGCGCAGAAAGTGTGTCTGACAAAAGCATTCACATGGCTGAGGTTAGATAATCGTGGTCTTATTTGAAAATAGTTGTAAATAGGGTGTGACTTGAAAGAATCTCGTGTTAAAAGTCTCCATCTCACGGGATTTCATACCGCAACAACTTTTTTGGAATCTTTTGATTCTCACTGGCAACACGAATTAGACGATCTACAAGTCTCCGACTTTAAGTTTAAATCCGAACAACACATTCAATCTCTTTTCGCTGTTCCATTATTTCACTGAGTAATAATTTCTGTTTGTTTGCGCTAATGTGATCTTTCCTATCCTTTTTTTGAGACTTTTGAATTTTCGTCCTGCCATTATCTCTAATCTGCTGTGCAATGTGTACTGCGCCAACATTTTTGAATTCTTTACCATGTTCTACTTTGTCATCTACTCTTTGTCCTTTATTTCCAGCCCAGGGCGTGGTTAAATCTGTTTCTCGCGAGACGTAATAGGTTTTCCATTGCAATAAAAAGGATTGCCACAATGAAAAAGATTTGGTGACCATCCCCATATAATGTCTGTGGGGCAAGAGAAAAAAAAACGCAAAGACTTTTGCAGAGATCAAAAGCATGTATAGCAGATGACAAATGATACATGAGAAAATGGCGTTTATATACAAAAGACAAAATAGAGATGGGAAGTGAGTTGGCAGGAGATAATGTCGAATCTGTGAGACGGATACGACATCATCAAAAGTAGACTGGAAGTGATGTCCTCAGAATGAGTCGGTAGTAGCGTCATATGGGAGGGCCGGAAGTGACGTCATTTGGAGGTGTTGGGAGTGATGTTGGAACCTGGAAGTAAGTGCTTATTTTCTTCTTTTTGTCTGATGAAAAGAATGAGAAAGAAACGGTAGTATTGCATGTCAACCCTCTGTCTCACAATGTTTCACTCACCTTTGGGCTTGTTGAATGCCTCCTAAGCACATGTGTGTGACAATGTATAACACTGCTCATGTTGTGAAGGGGGTGCTGAACGCATGCTAAGTAGTTGCTGTTGGATCATGTTGCCTTGCTGCTGCTGCTGGCGAGCTGCGTGTTCTGCTTTTCGTACTGCGCGTCGATCATTTAAAAGCCCGTACAGCTGCTGTCCTTTTGACACTCTCTGCCGCTCGCCTTGTGAAGGGGGTGGGGGTGCTGAATGCAGTGATATTTTCGCAACGAGAACTAGAACTAAAAATACTGTTTTTCATTTTACAAGAAGATTAACTGAAATTAAGGCAAACAGAAAAACTAAAACTAAATAAAAATAAAAATGAGTGATTTGTGAACAATCTAAAACGAGAACGAAAATTGAGTAAAATGAAAAAACAGCAATAGCATTTCCATTCAATTTGGTTCAGTCGTGCAGAGGGGTTGTTTGTACGTTGCCCTGAGCGTTCAGTTACAGATACGTTGCTCTGTTCATTATGCAGTGATCCTGTAACTTTGGCTTACTATAGTCACGTGCCGCAACTTCCGTAAAGGACCGTTGTTTGTTTGTTGAACACATTTGGCTTGTCGGGTTCAAGTAGTAAGCACTTGTGGTTGACGATAGCGGGTTTGCACAGATGTTTGCGGGTAGAGAGCGAGAAAGTAATGTGTGCAAATACTTCAATTACAGCACCGATGATAATAAAAGCAAATGTAGCGTGCGAGAAGAAGAAACGAGTCTCGGAGGTTCAGTGCAGGGCCAGCAGGATCAATGCTTAGTGGAAGTCCTGTACTTCTCTGGCACCATGACTGCACTTCATACACAGACATATGCGGTCTCACCTGTCATCATGAAAAGTAAAAAAAATAGTAATGATAACATAAAATAAATTTGTCCACTGGTCTGTGCTATAAATTTGTTTTCTCTATGATTCCAATAATTTCGATAGTTTTTATAGTCAAAATTACTGAATTTGTGCATTTCCTATTCAAATACAGGGGAGAAATGCAAGGTGCAATGAGACAAGCCTTCACCTCAGACTGCGCTGTCCCTCACACACAGAGTTGATGCATGCAATTGGCGCGTGCCTGTTGCTGTCTCTCTGTATGTTGCCAATGTAATGTTTGCACATGAATTTATTATACCCCCTGACTTTCCACAGTCTGGCTAATATCTTTATTAAATGTGTGTGACATATCTAGCTTTGCTGATCGGACTTATAAAACCACAGTGAAAAGGTACAAGGTTGTGAGCCCAGCAGGTGCTTGTTGCTGCTGTACTTCTACGCAGAGGGTCAAGGCGCCAATAAGTTAGAAATATCAGAAAGTCAAGTGCACTGCAGCGGTCTGTTTATTTTTATTATTTGTTCCGACTAACTGCCAAAAAAGGAAGATTAAAAGTGTTTAAACTAAAGGAAAATAAGGAGGGCTTTTACAAGAAAGTGACGAAGATTTTCATGGAGAAGAATAGGCGCATGGACTTAATTTACAAATAAAGGTAAGACCATAAATGGTTTTCAATTTTATAAAAATAGGATCGGACCAAAAAAAAAAATCCAATATTTAAAAACTAAGTTCAGAATCAGAATTAAAAGATTTTAAAATCAACTAAATATTTCAATTAAGGTCAAAATTGAAATCCGTTTTTTTTTTTGTACACCACTCTATACTTTCATTTGTTTTCAATGAGTATGAATTGTGAAATTGCAATGGCAAATTTAGAACACATGGAGGGAGCAGAGCAAAAGCGCCCTCTCCACTCTTCCTTGCAGCTATAAATGTAACATTCTTTCTTAGCCAAATATGTACCTTACCTATCTGTGTGTAAAGAATGCTGATAAGATATGAAGCATAACAAGTAGTCAATGCTGCCAATTGAATAGTGAATAAGCAACCCTTTTGGGTTCATATATTTGTAAATCTGACAGTGAAGGAGTCAGTGCCTCACTAGCCATGAACCTCACCGCACTTCACTTTTTCAGTACTGGCAGCAGAAATCATCAACGTACAACTCCGAGGA